>NC_142868.1:57788560-58091590 GCF_051225735.1 Oryctolagus cuniculus | reverse complement strand
TCAAATAAATAAAAGTATTTAGGGATTGTACAAACTCAGTGTAAATTACCTTGTTCATGGTAGATTCACAATTAATTTTATAGTAATCTACTTTCAGTGTTACAGCAACTTTTCACAATTTCCAAGAATAATGCCTATGTTATTATTATACATTTATTTTTAATAGCCATTCTGGTAGTTTCTCTGGATTTACATTATTAAAGTCTCCATATTCAAGGACTGAAAAAACTGCTAAAACCCCTCATCTACCAGCTCCCGAGGTGAAATGGTAATTTTAAACTTATCATCCAACTATACCACTGATTTAACTTTTTCACTCACTTTAATATTTGATTTAACTTTACATTGTTACAATTGCCCCAACATCAGTTTTTAGCAAATTTTTGTTGCTATTCGGATGTAGTTATATTTTTGTTTGAAATAATATAGTTAAATAATCATTCAACTTGAAAATTTCTTCTCAATAAGGTGTGCTTCAATACTGAAATATATGAAATTCATTTTTCTATTTATTTTAGGTGAATAGAAATATAACATTTTAAAATTTTAAACATTTACTAATTTATTGAAAGTCAGAGAGAAGGACAGAAAGACTGACCTCCAATCTGCTAGTTTATTTCCTGAATGGCCACAGTTGCCAGATCTGGGCCAGGAGAAAGCCAGCTGCAGGAGCCAGGCATGCCATTTGGAACATCCATCCACATGGGTGACAGGGCCCAAGTACTTTGGGCCATTATTCACTGCTTTCTGGAGCTCATTAGCAGAAAGCTGGATTGGAAGTAGAGCAGCTAGGATTCAAACCTGCACTTCAATATGGGGTATTTTTGTCACAAGTTGTAGCTTAACCTGCTACACCAAAACATCAGCCCCTGAAATACTTTTCGTGCCGATATTAAACAACAAATAGTATTTTAAGCCCTTTCTACTTATACGAACCACTTACTGAATCAGTAAAAGGTAAAGTTTAAGTATAGGTAATCCTCAACTCAGAGTGGTTCAGTTTATTTATTTATTTATTTATTTATTTATTTTGACAGGCAGAGTGGACAGTGAGAGAGAGACAGAGAGAAAGGTCTTCCTTTGCCGTTGGTTCACTCTCCAATGGCCGGCACACCGCGCTGATCCGATGGCAGGAGCCAGGAGCCAGGTGCTTTTCCTGGTCTCCCATGGGGTGCAGGGCCCAAGCACCTGGGCCATCCTACACTGCACTCCCTGGCCACAGCAGAGAGCTGGCCTGGAAGAGGGGCAACCGGGACAGAATCTGGTGCCCTGACCGGGACTAGAACCCGGTGTGCCGGCGCCGCTAGGTGGAGGATTAGCCTAGTGAGCCGCGGCGCCGGCCGAGTGGTTCAGTTTAATGATTTTTCAATATTGCAATGGTTCCAAAGTTGTACACATTTAGTAGAAACCATATTTCGGGTTTCGAATTCCTTTCCTTGGGCTAGGCGTATACAACAACACACTCTCAACATGCCACACAGTGCTGCCTCTGAGTCAGCCACATGATCACAGTACAGGTTAAGTGTATTAAATGCAAGTTTGCTTATCAGGTCACAAAGTCATTATCAATTGAGGAGTATCTGTAACTGAAGTTTATCTTGAAAATACTGCCTATTTATGAACAATTTAAAGTGCTTTCCTAAAATATCTAATTCATGATGATAATTCATAAACTAATGATTTTTAGTTCCTTTTATAAATATTTTACTTGTTCTTGTTTTTATTGTGTTTAGCCTAGTTATTGTAAATAATAATCCACAAATTGGGATTTAGAAATGTAACAGGACCACAAAAATCCAAATTTTGGTAGAAATTAAGCTAATTTTCTTGCTTCAATTAAAATTGCATATCAGGAAATATGAAAAACTGCCATATAGATATTTTATTTTGCTTATAAATAGCAGAACCATTTTTGCAAAGTATAGCTACTGTCTTGAAACAACCATAGTGAGGTTGTCTCCTGCCTTGTTTTTCTACCCCAAGGACAAATTAATGTTTTAAAATGAGGTTATGGAGGTGTCCAAAATTCAAACGGGACACCCCCCAAATAAGCCCTTTATAAGCCTTGATCACAATTTATAATATGAAAAGCTCACATATTGGCAGGTATTCTAATGTGGCTTTTTAGAAGACTGTATGATGCTTCCTCTGCTGCTTAATTAGAATTAGAAGACAATGCTACTTTGTGATGACATTTGTCTAGGAAGACCAATGTCAGGAGCAAGTATAGAATTGACCCAGGAATTGCTAAACCAGATCATTCTATCAAATCAAATATACTGACCCCTGAGAAAATCAATGTACACTGTTTTAGGGAGGAAAAATGCTCTATTTATAGATACTCAGGATAACATTATGTTCACAAAAGCAGATTACCTGATGACTGTACAATACACAGTCCATTTGGAACCTAACATTACATGACCTGAGGGCTTTCTCTTATCTTTTCGTAAATAGCTTATGTGAGAGTAAATTATTTGAACTGACACCACGTTTGAGGCTAGAGAAAGAAGGAAACTAGTATTTACTGAGTGTCAGCCATAGCTATGGCAAGATTTGTGCTGAATACACTTGATTGTCGCTAAATCCCTAATGAATAGGCTTTCTTTTCCTTCATTTACAAATGAGACAGAGGACCATGAAGAGGTCAAGGAGGACCCACAGAGCCAGCTGAGCTGCCACTTGAAACTGACTGCTAAGCTTGAGCTCCTTCCAGTACATCATGCTAACCTAGCAGAGCCAGAGGATGGCCTGAGGGCTTCTAAGTGAGAAAAGTAATTTAACTGCGTGTTCCCTAAACCCACTAAACGCACAGGTAATTTGTTGGCGTCCTTTTTAAAACAATTTACTGAAGCAGGTGAGTGTGATAATTCAGGGCACGAGCTCAGAAACCAGAATATCTGGGTTCTAATCCCAGCTCTACCCTTTACTGGAAGTGACCTGGGGTATCCGATTTGTTCTCTCTGTCCCTGTGTGCTCCATCTGTAAAATGGAGGTAATGATTGTGCATGGCTCAATAAATTACTTTGAAGATTAGTGAGTAGTAAAAGTATGGACAAAAATGCCGAGAACCATGGCTGGCCTATAATATGCCCTAACTGTTTTAAATTATTATTCTGAATTATGTCAGGTGGAATAGTTACTATCAATTTGAATTTTCTAGGTGTCGTATAGTTGAAGGTGTTTTTCATACTGCATGTTTTTTTCTCCATACCTAAAAATGGTTGTTATTACATCTTTTTTGTATAGCATTTTATATCTTTCAAATATTTTTATGAGAATAATTAATTTTTCTGAGGCCTCCTTAGCCTCATTTGTAAAATAACTTCAGTTAATGATGCCTACTTCATGAAGATATTATAGGGATAAAATGAGACAATATATGTAAAGCCTTTGGCACCGTATCTGACACTGGGTGTGATTATGTTAGTAAGTCAGCTGGGCAAATGGTATCTTATCCTGATTTTTTATTCATTTGAAAGGCAGACCTACACACAGAAACAGGGAGAGCTCATCCATCTGCTGGTTCACTCCTGCAGACACCTGCAATGGCCAGACACAAAGCCCGGAGCCTGGAGCTCATTTCGGATCTTCCACGTGGTGACAGTGACTCCAGTACTATAAATAGAGCATTTTTTCCTCCCTAAAAGAGTGTACATTGATTTTCTCAGGGGTCAGTATATTTGATTTGATAGAATGATCTGGTTTAGCGATTCCTGGGTCAATTCCATACTTGCTCCTGCCATTGGTTTCCCTAGACAAATGTCAAGTGCTTCCTCGCTCATTAGCAGGAAGCTAGGATTGGAAGCAGTCAGGACTCAAACACAGGCTTCTGATATGGAATGTACTTGTCCAATGCAGCATCTACCACTGCTCCAAATGCCTGTCCCAACAGGGTACATACTGATAAATTCATTTTATGTTTGTGGAGATGTAGAAAGAATGTCTTTGATCAGTTATAGAATAAATTAGTGGTACATCCTAGCACATAGCAGAGTACCTAACAGATTGCTTGTTAATAGAGTAATAAATCAACATTAGAACTCATCTTTTTCCAAAAGGCTACTTTTACAATATTGCCTAACATAGTACATATAGACATGCTGGTTGTAATATGAGTTCATTAATAAAAGTCTCAGTAAGCTCTGCTTTTGGATTTATGCAAAACTTCTTTTTGCTGACCTAAAAATAATATTTTAAACTTCACAGCACAAATTACAGATTTTCGTTTTCCCTTCTCTCTAAATCATCCACAGAGGGCTGGTTACTACCTCCTCTTTTACCGCCTAGTTATGTTTATTACCCTGGATTTTATCTATGTCAATATATACCTCCTTCAATGAATATAATCAGAAGTCAATATAATACTGAAATTACTATTATTAACAATTCAGCAATGCTGAATAACCACCTAAAATATGTATTAAGAAGCAAAGTGTTATAATGGGAAGTGTGAATGTTTGAGAATCTTATTGACCTGTGCTTCAATCCTACTACAAGAAATGCATGTACATATACAGAGAGGTATAGATTTCTGTATTATGCAGTATTTTCAGTCTTATAAGACTCAGGATACAAATTGGATGCAAATGATTTCTGTGATGAGTGCAATAAGTCATTATTTTATCTGCTAAAACTTTGAGAATCCACTCAACTTTATTTGAAAATGTGATATTGTACTACATCAAAGCAATTTAAAAAGGCCCCATCTAGACAGAAAACACAACATTTATAAATACAGATAATCAGTAAGGTCTCTCATTCATTGTCTCCCTTCATTTCTAATAAATAAGAACATCCTATGGATAACCACTTCATAGTAGAAATTTCTGGACATGTTTTATGATTATAGATAATATTAAAGTGTCTCATATATTGACAATACAATCTAAAGGAGCTCCCAAAATAGTATTTAGTGTATCAACCTGATTTGTTTTCCTCATTGCACATATCAGAACTTGAAAGTGTCTTTTTAATGCATTTATTTATTCGGCCTCTTAACTTCTTATCTGGGAGCATAAATGCCCTGAGAGCAGAGACCTAGTACCTTTAAGTTGACTTGCCCCAGAAGTTAGATGTATATTTGGACCATGTAAGTACCCAGTATATAGCTGACAAGTTAATGAATGTAAAAAACTATCTCTAGTCAGGATTCTTTTGGAATCTTATGTGTCCTTCTAAATAAATGATTATAGGCTTTGTTTGTTTACAATTCAATTTATACTGGAGATTCATTATCTGCGTATAAGATATACGGCAAAAAATGTCTACATAACTGCTGAGAAATTTATACTCGCAGGGTTGGCATTGTGACGCAGTGGGTTAAGCTGCCACTGGTGACACCAGCATCCCATATTGGAGCTCTGATTCCAGTCCTGGCTGCTTTCTTTCTGATATGACTCTATTTTAATGCACCTGTGGAAAACCTGGCTGGAGTTCCAGGTTCTTGGTTTTGGCCGGGTCCAGTCCTGGCAGTTGCGGGATTTGGAGTTTTATCCAGCAGATGGAAGATGGATCTGTCTCTCTCCATCTCCCTCTGTGTCTTCCTTTTTCTTCTGCTGCCACTCTGCCTTTCAAATAAATTAAATCTTTTAAAAAGAAAGTTTTCATGGAATCCTACTCATTTAGCTAAAAGTATCAAGACAGATAAACAAATTCAACTTTAAAATTTATGTTTACATTATTTATTTGACTTAATTATTTGCTTACTTTTTGTTTACCAAGTCATTTACTGCATTGCAAACAGTGAAATTGTGAGAGACTTTTACATTCAAATTTAGCTTCTTCATAGTTATGAAGCTTGAGAAAATCATCCGCTTCTCTAAATCTCAGTCTTATCACTGTAAAATAGGAGTACCAGTTGCTCTCAGGATTGTGAATAATCAATAAGAGGAAATCTGTACCTAGAATACACACATAGTATTACGTAAATGCTTGTTAAAAATTATTGGATAAAACGAGCAAAACCTGGTTCCCTGGAAAGCTGAGTGGTTGACAATATCAGGAATTTCACTTTCATACGTGATGGGGGAGAAACAAGTGCATTTCATGCTTTCTGTTCTCAGTGACAATGGATATCATGCATCTTGCAATATTAAAAATGAAAACATATGATACTGGAAAATATGAGCTGTAGAGAAATTATTTGAAGAATTAGTGTGCACAAGGTCTTATAGACTAGGTATAAATCCAATGGGAAATCACTTACAAAGTGAGTCTGTCCCATGCATTTGGTCTCCTCTGCATATGCTCCTGCCATGGGAGATCATCTGCCCTGTTATGACATAGGAGAAGACCCTTCTCAGGTGTGGCTGACCATACATAGACTTCCCAGCCTCCAAAACCAAGAGTCAGAATAAGCCTCTTTTCTTTCTAAGATATATGGCTTTGGGCATTTTGTTATAGCCACATAAACCAAATTGAATTTCTGATTCTTGGAAAAAAAAAAAAAAAGGAAAAATCTTTTACCTTGATGACCCAGTGGTAGGAACCCACAGCTCCCTACTTTTTAGTTCCTTGTTCAGATTTAGAGGGCAGTTAGAAGAAAGAGAAAAGTTGTCAGTCTGTAAAATTTCTTTTTGAGATAAGAATTTTTATATTACCTAAGATGATTTTTGGAACTGTCAGGGTATAATTTAATATATTTGTCCATCCACAGAAGGGCTTGCAATCTAATGTATAAGCAAAAAGACCAAAATGCTTATGGTAATGCTGAGAAGACTGGAATCTTATTTTTCTTCATCAGTTCGCTTTGCACCATGCACTGTAATCAGCTTTCTCAGAATATATCTCTCGCTTTCTGCATCTGCAGTGATTCAATGTTAGGATTTAAAATTCATGTCAAAAAAGATTTAAAATTCATATTTCAAAACTTATGAGAAGTCACTAGCTTTGCATAACACTGTGTTTTCCCCTTTCTCTTCTCTCTTTATGCCTCTGTCTTGCCTCTCTGTCTCACTGTGTCACTTTCTTTCTCTCATTTATTTTATAAGCTTGTCATTTGCAATATCCAATGTGATATATAAGGTAGCCCTAATCAAAATTCTAAACTATTAATTTTTTTTTCAATTAAATAGACTAAAAATTTACCACTTGCACTTTGATAAGTTATACTTTACCCTAAAATGAAAAGCCTTGTAACCGTATTAGTTAAATAATGAATGATCATTTTAATGTTTTATATATATATTATATATATATACTATTACAAACACCAAAATTTAAATCTCAGTTCCTTCATTTAACAGCTGTGTATTGTTCAATTTATAAAAAAAATCCACAGATGGCAAATTCCAAAAGAAGGAACATTAAAACTTTTAAAGAAAAATGAATAAAAATAGGTAAGACATTTATGATCTTCAGATTTTTATAAATAAGCGACACAAGTTATCACAGAAAAGTTTATTACGTTAAAACCTCCATCTAATAGATGTCACCATAAAGAGTAAATAGAAACCATGCTCTTTAAAGATATTTGCAACACACATCAGTGCTAGAGTATTAGTATTCAGAACCTACAGATAGTATTTATAGAATAGTTACCCAAAGCAAACAACATTACAGGAAGAGGAGCAAACGGTATGAATGAGCAGCTCATTGAAGGGGAAGGCCAATGGCTAACAAGCATAAAAATGTTCTCAACTTTATGACTATAAGAAAATATGTGTTAAAATAAATATACAATCCTTATGTAAATTTATGCAGATTTGTTAAGTTTAAGAATTATGAAACATTATCGAAGATGTAGAACATGAGTACTATCAGTTCTTAATGATAATTTAAATTGGCACCAACATTTTGAAGAGTTTTTTGGTGCAACTCGTATTGTTGAACATGCACACAGTTTCCAAACCAACAATTCCATACAAGGATATACACAACAATACACACACACATATACACACACATTTATATATTCCCACGTAGTCTAGATGAACTTGTACATATATGCACAAGAGACTTAGATAAAAACATTTATGAGAATTTTTGCAATATTTAAAAGTTAAAAACAATATTAAAGGTTCACCAAAATCATGGATCCACATAAAAAGAATGAGAAAAAAGTTATGGAAACATATATGTGCAGATTGAGTATTTCTTCTCTGAAATTCCTGGGATCAGGAATGTTTGAAAGTTCTAATTTTTTGGTCAGATTTTGAAATATTTGCATACAAGTAATAAGATATTTTGAGGGGTAGGGCCCAGGTTTGAAATGAGATTCATGTACGTTTCACATACCCTTTAAATACATAGTCTACATTTTGGGTGTGAACTAGCAGATGGAAGTTCTCTCTCCCTCTTTCTCTGCCTTTGTCTTCTTTGTTTGTCATCAGAAAAAGGCATTTAACTTCTTGCTATATGCCAGATTGCCCAATGGTATTAAAAACAAAATAAATAAATAAAATTTAGAATTAATTTTATACAGTATTTTTAGTGCACTTGTGTTTGGACTGGATGTCATATTAACAGGTGTGAGATTATCTTTTGATTTCATGTGTCACTCAACAAATTTGAGATTTGGGAGCATTTCAAGTTTGGGATTTTCAAATTAGGAATTCTCAGTCTTTAATAAGATACTATTTTTATGCAATCAAACCTGCAAAACAGTAGGTAGTAGGGTGTGTTTTTGTGTGTGCCCTGTATATAACTTGTAACTGTTAAATTATGAGAATATACTAGAAGAGAAACATCTCCAATTTGGAGTTGTCAGCAGGAGGCTGGACTGAGGGAGATGTCAGGGAAGGAACACGAATGGAGGAAGTATACAGTTACATTTTATTCTATATGTTGAATGGTAGGTATTCATGTGCTTATCATTTATATTTTATATTTTGTTTGGAAAGTAAATTTAGAAGGTAAAGTAAATTTAAAGGTAACAGAAACTGTTCAAACTATCCTATTTGCTAAATTCTGTCACTGGATGGGTTTCAAATCAGAAATATTTCCATTAAATAACTATCTCCACATTCCTGCTAAATTGCATTGATTATAGTTGTATTTTTAAATCTTTGAAAACATATTCAAGGGCTTAAAGAATTTTCTCTGTCAGCTTCTTTTTTTTTTTTTGACAGACAGAGTGGACACTGAGAGAGAGAGACAGAGAGAAAGGTCTTCCTTTGCCGTTGGTTCACCACCAATGGCCACTGCGGACAGTGCACCGTGCCGATCCGAAGCCAAGAGCCAGGTGCTTCTCCTGGTCTCCCTTGGGGGGCAGGGCTCAAAGACTTGGGCCATCCTCCACTGCTCTCCTGGGCCACAGCAGAGAGCTGGACTGGAAGAGAAGCAACCAGGACAGAATCCGGCGCCCCCACCAGCACTAGAACCCGGGGTGCTGGCACCGCAGGCAGAGGATTAGCTTATTGAGCCGCAGTGCCAGCCTACTTCAGCTTCTTAAAATAGTTTTATTCTGAAGCTGCCCTTCTTTATTGATTTTCCTTGTTTAGAATGAGTATAAGTATTTTTAGCCTCAATTGTAAATTCTTTGAATACAACCATCATTTCTTTGACTTTTTGTGTGTCTTTAATACCATTGGGCAACCTGTTTGGCATATGGCAAGAAGTTAAATGCCTTTTTCTGATGAATACAAGTGTTAATGCTGAAATAGAATTTTGTGATATGGCTCTCAGCTCATGTTAAAGGCCCTTAGGTGTATCACTTTGGTAAGTGTAGATAATTGGGAATGATTCAAAGAATGGGCTTTGGAATTAGAATGTCTAGATTTGAATCTTATCTTCAAGATCCTGAAACTTGGTACAAAAAATTTATCCTTTTGGTTCATATTTCCTCATCAGAAAACTGGGGATGATAATAGCTACCTGGTAGGGTTGCTATGAAATTTACAAGAGATGAATGAATATTTGGTAGGTAGTTTGGTGCCCCACACCATTCTAATTCTCTTTGTGCCTTCCCCCCCTCTTTCTCTTTCTCTCTCTCTCTCCTCTTCAACCTACACTGTTACATATGTGTGTTTGCTATCTACCTACTCCAGTTTCTGATAAATGATAGTTATTGAGCAAATACAAGTTGAGTATATTAGCTATAAATTTTATTGTTTGATGCACTCAATTTAAGTAGCATTTTTGAGACCATAAAGAACTAATTTGTGCCATTTTTCTGTTGTTGCTTTCTGAATTAGTAACAGTGTTTGAATTCTGATTAGCTAAAAACAGGCCACTCCTGATTTCTTTTGTTCCCTGGAATCATAGTTTTTTTGTTGTTTATTATTATTATTATTTACTTATTTGAAAGTCAGGTCCTAAGCCAGGAACCAGGAGTTTTTTCTGGGTCTCCCATGCGGGTGCAGGGGCCCAAGGACTTGGGCCATCTTCTACTGCTTTCCCAGGCCATAGCAGAGAGCTGGATCGGAAGAGGAACAGCCGAGACTCGAACTGGCGCCCACCCTGCAGGCGGCGGCTTTACCCTCTAAGCCACAGCACTGGCCCCTAAAATCGTAGTTTTAACCTCTTTTGTATCTTCCATGTGTTGTTAAAAATATAATTACAAAAAAAGATTTGGTTCTCTCCTGTTTTCTGACATTTTGGAGAGAGATAAAAACTATTTAGGAGTTTATTTAATTTGTATCAACCATTTGTTTGTCTGAATATATAAATACTTATGACTTATTCCATTATTAAGGGAGCGTCATCCTTGGATTTTTGTGTCTCTGCTCCCCATAACCAGTGTTTCTGATCATATGGTTTTCCCTAGATATACAAACCATGGCACCCAATTTATATTTCAAAGTTTCCTTTTTGTTTTATTGTTTGCTCTTTGAAATACTTCTTCACCATTCTGTCATCAACTCTCCCCATTGGGCATTTGTTATATTATGAGCATGACATGTATCTCTTGGAATTATTGCAAATTTTGTTCACATTCCAAAGCGTTTCATGGAAGCAGTAGACATAAGAGAAGGTTTATTTTAATCCATTGAACTCATTCCTTCATTCATCATAATTTTATTCACTCATCCGTACATTCAATAAATAACTATTGAAACTTACTGTGTGCTTCCATGTAGGAGTTGGAAAGAGACCTCAAAGGGTCTACAGCGTGAAGGCCAGTGGAAAAGCTATATGTAAAATGCAAACTTTGCAAAATAATTCTGTAATGATGTACTATGAGTGCTATTCTGAAAAGAGGCCTGTTCTTTAGTTAGGGGTGTGTTGCCTGGGGAGAACACATTCCAGCTGAGATCTAAACAGTAACTTGATCTAGCTATCTTAGAGTGGAGGGAAGAATGATTTAAGTAGGAGGAAGAACATGTACAATGTGAAAATTTTGAGCTTAGAAGGAGATGGGTGCGTGAAGAACAGCACTGGGGAATTATTCTGGTGAACTGGGCTTATGCCAAGTCAGATCTCATCTTTCCAGAAAATCTAAGAAGATTGGCAACTTTATCCTAAGAACAATAGAAACGATTTACCAAGGGTCATGAGCACCATGGCATTGTCAGGACACATGCTTATTTAGTTGTGTGAAAATACTCATATGTTATTTCTTGATATAAGAGAAAATATCTTATTATGAAACAACCTTAGAGATCTGAAGGGTGATTTCTTGGAATAAATACTAAAAAGATTCCTTCCTTCTTCTAAGGTACAGGATAGATCCAAGGAGAGTCTATCTCCTAAGTAGGAAAATGAAGGACCAAGAATCATAAGAATTGGATATTCCAGAAGAGACCACTGAGTACCTCGGGAATACAGATAACTGATAAAGCAGAAAAAGAGGGTTTTCCCCCATGTTGTCAGATTTACACTGCAGGTAATCAGAGTAATCTCTCCTTGTAGACCTTTCTGTATTCAGTTTCAACTGTCTAGAACACTCATTGTTTTGCTCATTCACTCCACATATCCCCGTTATCTGAATATTTTTACCTTCTTTGGGTCAAAGTCCACCTGGTTTCTTAAGGTCACATCAGACTATCACTTCTGGATCTGGCATTGTTGCATAGTGGCTAAAGCCACCTCCTGTGTCTCTGGCATCCTATATAGACTCAGGTTCATGTCCTGGCTGCTCTACTTCTGACTCAGCTCCTACTGATGGCCTGGGAAGAGCAGCGGATGATGGGCCAAGCGCCTCCCACATGGGAGAACTGGAAGGAGTTTCTAATCCTGGCTTTGGCCAGGCTCAGTTCTGGTCTGTGGCCACTTGGGGAGTGAACCAGAGGTTGGAAGACCATCCTCTGTAACTCTTTCAAATAAAAAATTGAATCTTTAAAAAAAATAAAAAGATAAAGAAAAACCAATAAAAACAGCAATCTTCACCTTTCAGAAAGCCAGAGAATTTTTTAGCTATCAAAATTAAATAATAGGTTAGGCTGAGTACTGTGCTTTTTTTTAAAACTACGTTAGGTGGCAGTTATCATACAGCATTTTGATGTTAGGTGTGTCCTGTGTTACTAGACTGTAAGCAAAATTCTGGCAGGGATTTTTCTTGTTGGTATCCCTTTAATCTACATGAACTTATCATGTGTGTAAAAATTATTAATAAACTCTTATATAACTAAAAATAAAGGAAGGAGGCACAATGACAACAAGACTTGTGAAGACCATGATCATCTCGTTATTGACTGTATGATTACATAACTCCAAAGTATAATATTATAATGTAAAATGTCCATGGTGTATTTTTGGTTTTAACTTGCTTTTTTATAAGTTTATGCTTTTCAGTTTTAAAATTTAAAAATTTGTGACATTTTGCCATATTCATTTCATATGCAGACATTACATACAAACATATATATATAGCATTTTTTCTTAGAAACAGAGATATTTATTTCACAAAGTGAAGGATTCGTGATAATGATCATAACATGGGTTAAGAAGAGTATATTATCATATATATGTTATGGTTCAGTGAGCAATACTTATAATCATACATCAAATGATATGGCACCCACACAATTTTTATATTCTATATATTTACTTTCTGTAAGAAAATTTTATGGGAGCCACATTTTAAAAATAATATTGAAATGGAGAAATATAAGTAAATATATGTATATATATGTATACACACACACACATATATATATGTATATATATAGAGAGAGAGATAACAGATAACAGAGATATCTTCCAACTGGTAGCTCATTCCTCAAATGCCCCCAAAAAGAAAGATCTGTGTCAATCCAAAGCAAGGAGCCTAGAATTCATTCTAGGTCACCCTCTTGGATGGAAGAGATTCAGTTATCTGAGTCATCACTTGCTGGCTCCCTGGATGCACATTCACAGGAAGCTGGATCAGAAATAAAATGGTTGGGACTCAATTCAGGCACTCCAGTATGGGATGCAGAAGTCCCAAGTGCACCTTAACCATTGAGCCGCATCATGGCCATGCCTGCAAGTCAGTTTTTGACCTAGAACTTAAAGCATTTGTCAAAAGGCTCCGTTTTCTTTATCAAAACATAGGAAGAAATAAAACAAGATATTTAATTCTTGAGTCACTGTTGGATCTGTGTGTGTGAAACATTTGAAGAAGAAAAACGTTTCTATTTTATTTATTTATTTTTTGACAGGCAGAGTGGACAGTGAGAGAGAGAGACAGAGAGAAAGGTCTTCCTTTGCTGTTGGTTCACCCTCCAATGGCCGCCGCGGCCGGCGCACTGCGCTGATCCAAAGCCAGGAGCCAAGTAGTTCTGGTCTCCCATGGGGTGCAGGGCCCAAGCACTTGGGCCATCCTCCACTGCCCTCCCGGGCCACAGCAGAGAGCTGGCCTGGAAGAGGGGCAACCGGGACAGAATCCGGCGCCTTGACCAGGACTAGAACCCAGGGTGCTGGCGCCGCAGGCGGAGGATTAGCCTATTGAGCCGGGGCGCTGGCGAAAAACGTTTCTAAATGGTGTTCAATCTGCTAGTTTTTTACATTATATGTGGTTCATATAATATATTTTCCACATGTCCTTTTTGTCATCTGACAAAAAGATCATGAACTTTTTTTTTTTTTTTTTTTACTTTGTGCAGCTAATATTACATTTGGAACCACTAACCTGCTGCTTACTGTGATAGTCTGTTCAGTTGATTATATTTTGATCATTGTATCACAAAAATGACCATATTATGTAATAGAGAAATACATGGATATTTTCTCAGAAAGAACTATCTCAAATTAAGGTGAACTAAGAAAAATAGAGGGACTTCAATGGTTTTAGGTTGACTGAGTAGTGTACTTACACATGAAAAAGTAAAAAAATAAAAATACTTCTTGGACCATATTCAAAAGGGAATTCTTGACATACTACTTATTTTTAATTTCCTGGTGAACTTATATTCACATATTTAAATAAATGACTGGTTGATGCAGATACCACGTGATATAATAGAGTGTTAGATTTGACATCCTGGTTATCAGAACTTGGTGGTTCTAATGGCGACAGAGCTAACAATGATGGAGGTTCAGATAATATATTTAGAACTCACTAAGTTAATCTACCACAATGCCCACCATTTTCTTTTCTAACTATTTTTCCACATAATTGGTTGTCAAAATATATTACTTCAAATGAGATCAAAGCCTTAAAATACTTATAATAATAACAATCAACAAAATTGAGCTGCCATCAGTTGGGGCTGAGAAATGGAGAGTTAGTGATTAATGGGTACAGATTTCAGTTTAGGAAGATGAAATGTTCTGGAGTTACATGATAGCAACGGTGGTCCCAAAACAATGTGATTGTACTAATGCCACAGAACTGTAGACTCAAAATTATTATGGTAATTTTCATTGTATTTTACCACAAAAAGAAAAGGATGAATCTCAACTTACTGAAAGCTTATTGCTGCAGGGAAGTACACGTGTAGATTTGGCAATAGTCCATGTAGCCTGGATTTGAGGTGGTGTTTTGAATACTTACAAAATCAGTATATATTGTTATTAAATTGCTTTGGTAATAGTTATTGAATGAAAAAAATGTCTGTTTTAGACAAAAAAAAAGTTGACGATTATCGGGATTTATTGTTTTGCTATAGTTTCCATAAAGGGAAGAAATTATAGGTATTTACATCTGTATTTCTTTTCTCTTTCTTTTTGATTTTTTTCTTTTTTGGCTTTGTATGTATGATGGGAATATAAAAGCTGTGAATTGAATCTGATTTTTGAAGATGATGAAGACACTTATAATGGAATAGAGTAGGAAGGAAAAACAGCTTCAAAGATCAGAGCAGTAGACAAAGGATCAGCTGATATAAGCTCCAAGAATTATTTAGTTGTTGATTGGGTCTTGACATCCAGTCTCTGGGTGTCACATTTTTCCAAGATTAAATGAGGAAAATAATGCTCTATTTGTCATACAAATTACTAGTGGATGTGACTGTGTTTTATAGATTGTAGAGTGCTCCAAAAATTTTATTTGGCATTATTATTATTTATACTAGTATTGCTGGTAATAATTTGTTTCTCTGATGATTTCAGTGGTATAATGAATTAAGAAGGTAAATGAGGAGCTATCCTCTTCTCTGTTTTGACCACAGGCCAGCTTATGTCAGCCCAGGGATGAGTTGAAGCAGAGACTGTTCTCACTTGGCTCTGTGATTTCCCTTATGGTTTCCTTCTCTCAATCTGTGCTCTGAGCAAGCTCTCTATCAAAAACCCTTGAATTTAGATTCGTGTATATTCAGGAGAGACAGGGTCTGAGTTTTTTGAATTATAATTAACTCTGGATTAAATTTATTGGCAAAGAAAATAACAATTGATTATAAAAGTTAGATGGTTGAATATTCATTTATGAGAAATAAAGTACAATGTACAGTTTTCTTTCTTTTAAATCTTTGTTTTGTAATGATTTGAAGTATGGGATGCAACCTGATACTGCTTTCAAAATCTGATTTCAAAAATGTATGTCACATGTATGCCATAATGCAAGAAACATACATGATGGATAATGGGAATATGAATTATTTTTCTTTAAAGACAAAGATTTAGAGGTGTGTGTGTATTTGGATGCATGTGTGTGCATCTGCTTGCTTATTTGGAGATGGAAACAGGCAGTGATTCTCCCTTCCTTAATCCTCTAGTGAAGGTTTATGCTCCCTTCAGAGACACTGTTTATTTTCTTGCTCTACCTTTTGTGAAGTATTGAGACTCTGATTGTGCCCTGTCACTCAGAAGACAGAAGTACAAATGCTAATTTATTGTGAAACTGCAGCATTGTGATTTGCATTCCAAATCAGAATGAAGAGTCTCATTATGAATTGCTATCCTGTTGTTCCTTATCTAGAATTTCTTCCTTCCTTTTATCACCTTACTCATTCTCCAATAATGACACTGAAAATTCTCTTTCAAGAGATTCCCATTCGAATCAGCAGCTTTAGTGGGCTAAAATCATAACAGTAAATCACAACTACATCAATAGATTATTTTTTCTGGTATGTTTCACCCTTTCATGTAAGAGTCCTAGGGTATTAAGTAAAATGATTACTTAAAACATATCTCTCCAGCTTAAAGGTTTATACTCATTCCTTTGAAAACCGCACCGCATTTCTTTTAGTTCTGAAAGATGTGAGCTTACAAGTTCTCTCTCAATAATAACCTATTATAGGTAAACCCTGAAGGGGTATAATTGCATCCTTTCTTGGCACCTTTAAATCAAATTAACTAGATACTTAGGAGAGAAAAGGAAAACGCGTTTTTACACCGTATCTGACTGGGGGAGAAGCAACTGCTGCTGCATAAAGAACTGCGCCGGGGATCTGGGCTTTCCCACTCTGCTTGCAGGGGGGAATTATGGGTTGGTGGTCTGCTTCATGTTAGGAGGACACCCCTCCATCTGTTCACAGCGCAGCCTGTTTCCAATTTAGAGCCCAGATTTCAATAGAAACCTCAATTTCTTTTCCCCATTTTAAATGCAAAGCAAGGCTTATGAATCATAGTTCTCTGCTCCTGGAATTCAGACCAAATTTTCCCCCAAAATTCTCAAGCTATTTGCTTGAATACCTGCTTACTGTGGTACACAATGGACAGCTTTGAGAAGAAAAATTGATAATCTTCACGGAAGAGTAATTTGAATGAAATTACACTTGACAGCCTGTCTCCAAGCAAACAGGAGCAGCGAGGGAGCCTTAGCTAAGCTCTGAGGACTTGCCCAAGCCACTGCTGCTGGAGCTGCCCAGGGGAAAAAAAAATCACCAGTTTTTCCAACATCTAATTGAGCTTTTGATTAATACCGTGTACCAGATTCTACTGAAGAAAGGTAGCCATGGAAGAGAATATGGAAGAGGGACAGACACAAAAAGGTACTGTGCTAAAAAGGGTTTATTTGTAACTAAGTAATTATTTTGCAGTTTCCTTGTTTGCTTTAGACACTTGCCAGTAAGGCTAATGAATGTTCCTCTCTTGGAAGGCAATTTTTCCTCTGTTTTAGTCTGATTCTCACTTGCTGTAGTGTCTGGCATGAATGTTGTCATTATTTGCAAATCGTTCAGATTTAAGTATCCAAACACAGAGTCCAGTATTAACGATAAGAGCATTGCGGTTTTGTTGTGAACTATTTCTTAAACCCGTCTTTGTTAACCTTCATTTATTTCATGTTTTCACGGCAGTTGAGCTGGGTGAAAGGATTCTTGTTGTGAACCACAAACACAATATTTGGAGCTAGTTATAGTTAAAAATCTGATGATGTAACCACTATTGATACCTTTCCATGTACATTTGATAGAACAAAGACGAAGACCATTCATTATATTTTTGTTGGTGTGCTTTTAAACATTATTTTCTCTACGTGGGTACAGTGTAGTTTTAATATACATGGAGCAAAAGTTCTTGAATATTCAGGATGCATAGTGGCATTAAGATTTTCCATTCTATATAGTTGATCGTAATCAACTTCTGAGCAATAAATGTTAAGGGAATTTTCTGACACTTTTTTTTAATGCTAGTATAGGTATATCTGTGTGCATGGGTTAAAATTAAATTACCATTCTTGTAAGCTAAAAGTGATTGAATATTGACAATTTCAAATGATTCAAACACCTCTAGGATTTTTTCTGTGTATCAAGTGGTAGCTTTGGTGGGAACCAGCCTTCACCCTGGCATAAGCAGCATTTTCTCTCATGTCCGCTGTTAGCCTTATGTAATGTGAGAGAAAGCACTCTTGTTCTCTCAGGATTGAAGGGGTAACACAGGCAATACTACAGAAAGGAAACATTTAGGGGTACTATTGAAAAATATCCAGCAATCACAGTTGATTTTGAAAATATGTACAACCTTTATTTTGAAAAACTACATATTAGATGAAAAATAGGTAGGTGGAAAGCACACTATAATTTTTCATATTTTGAGTCACTCAGCTATGTTGGGTCTGTTCACTTATACACACAAACACATCTTGGGGTATATGACACACATATGTACATAATGACACACATACACATAATAAGAGACAATTGATGCAAATATATAAAGGTTTCATATAAATAATATAGGGAGATAAGATGTAAACAGATGACCAAATTTTAGTCATTAGTGCAATAGAAAATCAATTCTCTACCTAGATATGATGTTATCTATTTTTTTAATAAAAGAACTTCATTTATCTTTATTATATGTACAAATAGCTTAAATATTCATCGGTGATTTTGAAGTGGCACATTTTCATGGTAATTTCTGTCCTACCAAGCATCTCAATGGATAATTTTGCTTTATGGATAAAATATCTTATTTTAATGTCATTATAGCACATAGCAATATTGGTTCTTAGCCAATCATTGATATAAGGAATAAAAAAGCTGATAGTTTTAGAGAAATGATATCCATTATACTAAATAAAACCTTGAGTTAAATCATGGATTGTGGTAACAGGTTAAATGTTTCTGAGTAAGCGTTGGTAGATGCAGGAATCAAGAAAATGATGTAATTGGTTGTGATGTTTTTTTTCTCAGGTAATACTGAAAATATTTCTTGGGGTGGGAGCAGTATGCTGGGAGGGGGAAGATCCAGTCATAATGGGTTTTCCATAATTAAGATGTGCACAGGTAAATCAGGAACAGTGGGGCACAACAATTTTAAATCAGAAAAATTGTATAGTGGTCTATATGTAAATAAAGTTATACATATAAAATATTTATGATTCAGGGTTTTTCTTAATTGAGAAAAGTAAATTTGGCTCTCATCACTCCTGGTCTTCTATTCCTGTCAGTTATGCCTATGACAACTTTGCTATATAAATTTGTTGTCAGAAAGTTACATTTTAATATAAACACTCTACATATACATGAGTGGGGGAACAATGTAGGATTTGATGCCATCTAATTTAAGGGAACTACTGGATAATTAGATAGAATCATTGGTGATTTTTTTTTAAGAGTTTAGGTAGCCAGATTTGAATCTCCATCTACTTTAAAGGAAAACAGCACTGTGTGTTTGTTTTTAGCCTGTTTCTCTTAAACTGCTTAAGATTTTCTTAAATAGTAATTCAAATGTCTAAGAGCTCTCTAATTTGAAAGATGCTTTCTGGTTCTTTCTTAAAACTCATACCTAGTCTTCTCTGTTAAAAATCAGAAGGACTTAAATGGAGATGAATGTTTATCCATATCACCCTCCAAATTAACTAGAAAGTAAAATGGAAGCTGCTGGCTTTATAAAACATATCTGATTAAAGATAGATAGATAGATAGATAATGCTTAAGGACTAAAGTAGATCTTTCATTCAAAATCTATTTTTCTTCCAAGTGAGATGCTTCTCCATATCTAATCTGTTAAAGGCTATTGAGAAAACTCTTACCTTTCACCTTAATTTAACTATATGTGTTCAACTCAAAGGAGAGTATAATTTAAACTAGTGGGTGGCTTTCCTAGTCTGTTCAATGGGCCCATACCTTGATGAAACTGAAATAGTAGTTATTAATCTCTTTTTACATACATATTTGCCACTCACCCAAAGGTAAGTATCTCATTTTGCTGAGGAGAGGCTGGTAATTATAAAATGTATTTTTTTGGTGAAACATGTAAATTAAGCCAAATAGTTTATCTTATGTTTGATCAAACCAATAGTGTTCTAGTACTGAAGAAAAATATAAAAAAAAAAAAAAAGAAACTGTTTTGCATTTGGTCTGTAGATATGGCCATGATAAATTCAACATCGCTATTACCAAAAGTTGAGATTAATACTGACCAAATTATGGCAATAAAGGCTTTATCAAAGGTGGAGGGGCTAATCATGATAATATAATAGATGCAAGAAGAGATAAAAGTGCATGATATGACTTCTATGAGGAATTAAATCATACAAGAGTCCCTCATATATTTTTGCTTTTAATTATTAGAGTTTATCATAATCACCTGTGGTCCAAAACAATTGTATGTTAAATTCCAGAAATAAGTGATTCATTGTTTTTTTTTTTTTTTTTTTTTTTTTTTTTTGACAGGCAGAGTGGACAGTGAGAGAGAGAGAGACAGAGAGAAAGGTCTTCCTTTGCCGTTGGTTCACCCTCCAATGGCCTCCACAGCCAGCGCGCTGCGGCCAGCGCACCGTGCTGATCCGATGGCAGGAGCCAGGAGCCAGGTGCTTTTCCTGGTCTCCCATGGGGTGCAGGGCCCAAGCACCTGGGCCATCCTCCACTGCACTCCCTGGCCACAGCAGAGAGCTGGCATGGAAGAGGGGCAACCGGGACAGAATCCGGCGCCCCGACAGGGACTAGAACCCGGTGTGCCGGCGCCGCTATGCGGAGGACTAGCTTAGTGAGCCGCGGCGCCAGCAATTCATTAGTTTTAAATTGCATGCCATTCTGAATAGTTTGAAGAAATTTCACACGGTCTCACTCCATTTCTTCCAGCATACAAATCATCCCTTTCTCTAGTGCATCCACACAGTGTATAATACCTGTCCATTAGTCATTTAGTAGCTACCATGGCTGTCAGATCAACTTTGGAGGTATCTCCATGCTTACATGCATATAATCCTTAATTTAAGTGCCCACAAAATTATGGCCCCAAAATGCAAAAGTGGTAAGGTTGGCAATTTGGATGTTCTAGAGATAAACTGTACAGTGATTCCTTTAAGTGAAAAGGTCAAAGTTCTTGACTTTTTAAGAAAAGACAAAAATCCATAGGCTGAAGTTGCTAAGATCTATGGTAAAAATGAATCTTTTGTCTATGAAATTATGAAGAAAGAAAAAGAAATCTGTGCTAGTCTTGATACCACACCTCAAACTGCAAAAGTTATGACAGACAAGGATGATAGATTATGTTCACATAACTTTTAGTACAGTATACTGTTGTAATTGTCATATTTTATTATTTAAAGATTTAAATAGATATATGTATATGTGTGTATATATACATATATATGTATATATATATAAATATGTATATGTCTATATGTATATATATTTGAAAGGGTTACAGAGAGAGAGGGAGACACAGAGAGAAAGAAGTCTTCCATCCCTGGATCACTCCCCAAATAGAGCCAGGGCTGAGACAGTCCAAAAACAGGAGCCTAGAACTCCGTTGGAGTCTCCCATGTGGTGGCAGTGACACAACTACTTCAGCCATCATTCGATGCCTGCCTAGGAACAGTTGCAGGAAGCTAGAAAAGAAGCAGAGTAATCCAGGACTCAAACTGGTGCTGATATGAGATGCCTATGACACAAGTGGCAAAGACAACTAGCCCACTGTGCCACAATGCCTGCCCTTATTATTTATTGTTAATGTCTTACTTTGCTTAATTCACAAATCAAGCTTTATCATATATATGTATAGGAATAAATACATTATATATAGTCTAATGCTGTCTGTGTTTTTCAAGCACCCACTAAAGCTCTTGGAACCTATCTTGCATGGATAAGAGAGTACTACTATATAGATTTATGACTTGTAGATATTCAGTTATGTTTAGAAAATTTCATCAAGTCTTATGGAGAAAATGTAAATTAATTATGGATTTCTGACCGTTCTGATTTATTCAATGACCCTAACTTTGTGGAAAACTTTAATAAACATGTTACTAAGTTAGGAGGGGTTATCAGAAGAAGGCTGATACATCAGTGAGTATAAGAATTGCTAAAACTTTATGGAGATAAAAAGAAACCAAGAAGGAACAGAAGGAGCCAACAGAAGTTGGAATCTTCATAAATTGGCTGAAGTATTCCAAATAGTCAAACATCTAATGGCTTAATTTATGCAATTAAATATTGTTGGAACAAAGCCACAAAATTACATGTACTATACCTAGAAATGTTTGATCAGTACAAAAGATGCCAGCTGCACTATTATAATCACGAGATTCTCCTAGTATAATAAGAAAATAACATGAGTGTCTATTCAGACAACTTCTCAAGTTAGATCAGAGTCAACCAGTGACTTTATATCCAGCTCTGAAGCCTGGTCTACCATCTTCTTAATAAATCAGTCCTTGATGACCCCCAAGAAATGGGTCATTATCAGAGGCAGAAGATCAGATTCAATGTGACTAGGGTGTCATTTCATCGTTTCAACTTCTATAGTATGGCCATTGATAAATGATCATCATTTCATCCTTAACCCAATGCCACTAACATGTATCATGTCAGCATATACTTAGCATATTAAAACTGTTAAGAACATGTAGATGAGAGGACGGTGTACATTTTCTTCCACTTTTATTATTAATGTCTGTCAATTTTATAATTAAAAATACTTTAAAATTCCATAAGCGTACTTCAAAAGTTAATGGAAAATGAAATTAAAAGATAAGTTTATTATGGGGCAAAAAATTCATGAAAGCTTTCATATTTTCCTAATATTTTTCATGAATCTTTGGAGAACCCATTATTATTTGACATATGAGGCTATAAAATATTATTTATAATAATATTCACTTACTTTACATTATACCTGTGTACACATATACCACTGTAAAGGAGTCTGTACACAAAATCATATATATTATATTTATAGGCTGATTAAAAGTTTTTAACAAAAAAATTTGACTATGATTATTTTTGCCTTGAAAGATGACTTTCAAACGTACCTCTTCCTTGGAAAAGACACAAGTTTAGTCAGTGAAAGCTGAGATAACACTACTTTTGTGATACTAGATTGTGCTGATCAGCCTACATTGGCCCATGATTTCAGTGCCAGACAGTGGCCTGAGGGCTTTACATAAATTAACACATTGACTTTTCACAGTAACCTTAAATGGAACTAATATTGAGGAAGCTAAAAATCAAATGGATTAATTAACTAGATCAAAGTGACACAGTAGTATGTAGTAGAACTGGGTTCGATACAATCAGACTGAGTGCCAGGTCTGAACTTTTAACCATCCGCTACCCTGCACTATATATCAATAATTGTCTGCCAGCTATAACCCCTTCTATGTGATTGCTCCCTTCCCATGCTTCCATTGCACTAATAAGCAACATTCTATATTTTTTTTATTTTGTTGTTTACCACCAACTGTGGCTTTTTAAACCAGATGTGAAGGGAGAATCAGTAGCTACTTGTACAAGAAATCTACTGCCTGTTAAGCCAGAGAGTGATTCCAAAAAGATGAGCTGGTCTGTTGTACTGCTCTCTTGTGAAGTGGGAAAAACATTATTGATATGTCTCATTATCCGTGCACACATTTAGATAATCTGTATGAATATCCATTTTTTTGCAACTAAAAGATCTCTAAATAAGACAAGTATCCATATCCTTTTACAGGTATTATGTAAAGAGGCTAGTGTTAAATTTTCCCTGAGTTTAATCCAGTGGGTAGCAGTTGAATCGAATATAAATTTCAACTTGACATTACTCTCTAGCACATTCTTGATGAATTTTTTTAAAAATTTACTCTCACTGATTTTTATTTTTATGATTGGATAAGTTCACCATAAAACCATTGCCTACTGGTTTGGTATTACAAGTATTGGTATTACAATACTGTTAGAATTGCAAAGAAAGATAATAAATCTAAGTGTTTCCTTATGAATAGATTTGGAAATTTTAAATAATTTGTCATTGAAATCTGTAGACCAGTGGCTAGGAAAACAACAAAAATATCATAAAAACTAAGCAGTCATTGAAATGTAAGAATTAATTAGCCCCCCCCACCCCCCCAGGCAATTGTTTGCTTTTCTGCTGCCTTCCCAGGTACAAAGCAGAAAGCTGGATCAGAAGTGGAGTAGCTGAGACTAGAACTGGCACTCAGATCAGATGCCAGCAGCACAAATAGATCCTTAACTCACTGTACCACAACACCATCGCCCGCTTTAAATGTTGGCTGCTCATAGACATTTTAAAAAGTAACTGGTTTTGTCCATTTAGAACAAAAATAATCTCAAATATCCTCAGAAATCTTCTCTTCAGATGCCATTTCAGAAATTGGATAACAATGGGCCTTGTATTGTGGTGTAAAGCCACTACCAGCAATGCCGGAATCCCATATGGCCACTGAGTAGGTCCCACCTGCTCCACTTCTGATCTCGCTTCTTGCTAATGGCTTGGGAAAAACAGTAGAAGATGGTCCAAGTGCTTGAACCCCTGCTACCCATGTGGGAGACCTGGATGAAGCTCTAGGCTCCTGACTTCAGCCTAGCCCAGCTCTGGGAGTGAACCAGCAGATGTACGAATCTCTCTTTCTATCTCCTCTCTCTCTCTCCAATGCTGCCTTTCAAATAAATAAATCTTAAAAAAAAAAAAAGTTGGGTAACAAGGCTAGAGGAAACATAAAAATTCAGATTTTATAAAGTACACAGAAGAAAAATCTGTCCAAAGGTTTGGCAGCTGTGTTTTTACTAGCATTTAATATGTTTACCTCAAAGAATCCTCCTGGGTGTGAGAAACTTTTACTTTTTGCCATTATCAAATGTAGTTAGAAAACTCATGCCAATGAGAGAAATTAGGTGTATTTATTTACAATAAAGTTTTTTATAAAACATTTTTCAATAAATTGTTTTCTGCCTTGCTGTGGTCATTAGGTGAGCTTTGGTTTAGTTATAGTGCTTTAGAACTTTATCGTTTTACATTTTCATCAAATCTGTTGCTAATTATGTGTTTACATCTGTATCACTATCACAGAGATCCAAAATAATTAATAACATATTTCTAACATCTTATTAGGATAATGAATATGTGTAGAGTTTTAGATAGTATCAATAAAAATGAATATATTTACCTTTCAAAATGAAAGTGCTTGATATAGTCACTTCTTTAACTCCCTGAAGTAAAACTTAAGTGCTTATGGAAACTAAATGAGAGTATAATGTTGTAGACAGAACTACTGATAGTGTACTTGCAGAGATGATTTCTACAAACTGGTTCTTAGGAATTAACTTTAATCAGAAGACAGTAGTTCATAAGGGAGTAATGGGATGCAGGAGATAACTTCAAGTTTTTAATTTGGGCCTCCAGTTTCCTTTATGCAAACATCTCTCTCCTCATTGGAAGGGTTCAGCGGTTTTCTTCTTCATACATCGAAGGCAGACTGCCTGGCTTATTTTCAAAAATCATTTTGGATAGCATCCATACTAACAGGTGGCGCAGCTGTGGATTAGCTGACATTATAACAGTCATTCATGATTTCCCCTGAACTCACCCTTCCTGGGTGATTTATTGTCTTGGATATTCTTAATCTGAAAGTCAGAGTATTTGTCTTCTTTGTTCTGGGAAAATATAGGGAACAGACGATAACAGCTTTGTGTCTCTCAAATTGTGGGTGAGTAGCTTAACTTTGTACACAAATGAAAGTCAGTGGCCTATTGGAGTATGTTAATAGAGTTCACTCAATAATGAAATGATGCACCCAGCAGATCTGAGGTCCAAGAAAAAAGGAAGAATAGATGCTGGTGTTTAAGTGATGTGTGTTGCTGAAGAATTAAGAAATATGTTGGAATATTAACCCTGTATAATGAGTAGTTAATATTCCAACATGTTGATATGTTCTTTCCAAAAGAAAGATATTTTGGTACATTATCTAAATTGCTAAGTCTTTTTTGGATTTAAATCTGTTTAATATGAGAAATGAGAGCTTTTAGTATCACAACTATCTATCAAAGGAGAAAGATGTTAGGAACATGAAATATACTAGTCAGGTCTCCTCCTAAAATGGAGAGTGCATTATGCTTCTTGGCTGAAAAGTAAACTGGAGGCAATTAAAACTATTTGTTAATTGTAATTTCTCCTGATTTATAACAAAAATTTCAGTGTTTGGGCAAATATATTCTGCACTTTTTGGATGTTATTTCCTTCCTCCATTAGGAAGATTCTTAGAATGTTGAATTAGCTGGTCTTTCTTTAAAAAGATAAGATATAGAAATTCACTACAACTGTATATATTATGCTATTTTTATTTGATAAAAAAGTTTTAGTAAATATTCAAATAATGGTATTGGAAATGATCAGTTCCCTTTTCCCCCAAATTTAACAGGCCATTATTTTTTTTTCTTTTTGAGGTTCTTCTATATATTTCCTATTTTGGTGGACATTTACATTTTAATTTTTTGTACCCTATAAGTTTGTTGGTTGCACGTCTTAGAGATAGCTAAGTATATTTGCTGACTTGACAATTTTCAAGGAAAAAATGTAATTTTAATAGCTAATATTTAATAATCCAAGCACTGTTCTCAACATCTCATATGCATTTTTGTGTCCATATATTAAAATTTTTTTAGCTAATTTATTTTTTTGATTTTTTTTTTAACTTTCATTAAATGAATATAAATTTCCAAAGTACAGCTTATGGATTACAATGGCTTCTCCCCCATAACGTCCCTCCCACCCACAACCCTCCCCTTTCCCACTCCCTCTCCCCTTCCATTCACATCAAGATTCATTTTCGATTCTCTTTATATACAGAAGATCAGTTTAGCATACATTAAGTAAAGATTTCAACAGTTTGCTACCACACAGAAACATAAAGTGAAAAATACTGTTTGAGTACTAGTTATAGCATTAAAGCACAATGTACAGCACACTAAGGACAAAGATCCTACATGAGGAGTAAGTGCACAGTGACTCCTGTTGTTGACTTAACAAATTGACACTCTTGTTTATGGCCTCAGTAATCACCCTAGGCTCCTGTCATGAGCTGCCAAGGCTATGGAAGCCCCCCGAGTTCACCAACTCTGATCATATTTAGACAAGGCCATGGTCAAAGTGGAAGTTCTCTCCTCCCTTCAGAGAAGGTACCTCCTTCTTTGATGACCTGTTCTTTCCACTGGGATCTCACTTGCGGAGATCTTTCATTTAGGTTTTTTTTTTTTTTCCCCCAGAGTGTCTTGGCTTTCCATGCCTGAAATTCTCTCATGGGCATTTCAGCCGGATCCGCATGTCTTAAGGGCTGATTCTGAGGCCAGAGTGTTGTTTAGGACATCTGCCATTCTATGGGTCTGCTGTGGCTGTGTATCTCACTTCCCATGTTGGATTGTTCTCTCCCTTTTTTATTCTATCAGCTAGTATTTGCAGACACTATTCTTGTTTATATGATCCCTTTGGTTCTTAGTCCTATCATTATGATCAATTGTGAACAGAAATTGATCACTGGGACTAGTGAGATGGCATTGGTACATGCCACTTTGATGGGATTGAATTGGAATCCCCTGGTATGTTTCTAACTCTACCGTTTGAGGTAAGTCAGCTTGAATTATTAAAATTAATTAATTAATTAATAATTAAAATTAATTAATAAACAGTAAAGTTTTTATTAATATGAGATGTTCTTTGGCTTTATGGTTTCATAAACTATTTAATCAATTATTATTCATTTCAAATACTGCTCTATAGGGAGCTAGGAAAAAGTTTCACACACATGAAAAAAGGAATTATAATTTAATGAAATGACATAGTCTTTCATTTTGTTTTGAAATAGATTTTGAGGTAAGCCTAGGAGGAAAGAGCCAAATGATTTTTTTTCCATTTTTCTTGTTAGGAACATTTTTCCCCCCAAAGTACTAGTATTGAAATTCAAAATTTTGAAACTCTAGACAGGATTTCTTCTCAGTGATAGCAAAAAATATTTTAATTCTTGTAAAACACCTTGGAGTATTTTGTAACTAAGATTATTTTAAAAATAAAGAAGTGGCCGGCACCGCAGCTCACTAGACTAATCCTCCACCTGTGGCGCTGGCACTACGGGTCTAGTCCCGGTTGGGGCACCGGATTCTGTCCCGGTTGCTCCTCTTCCTGTCCAGCTCTCTGCTGTGGCCCGAGAAGGCAGTGGAGGATGGCCCAAGTGCTTGGGCCCTGCATCCGCATGGGAGACCAGGAGGAAGCACCTGGCTCCTGGCTTCGGATCAGCACAGTGCCGGCCGTAGAGGCCAATTAGGGAGTGACCTCTCTCTAACTCTGCCATTCAAATAAATAAATAAATCCTTAAAAAAAATGCTTTCCTAGAACAAATGACTTTTGCTGGAGCTTTGACTTCTTTATTCTACCGTAACATAGTTTCTACTTAATCTTTACTGTTCAATCCTAATTTTCTCAAAACCCACATATTTTAAAAAATCATTTTCTAATTTCATTGTTTCTGGATTTTGGTGGATTTGATGCAAATGTTGATTCAATAGTGAATAGGTGGGGCTGTCTCTGTGGCACAACAGGTTAAAGCCCTGGCCTGAAGCACTGGCATCCTATATGGGTGCCTGTTCTAGTCCTGGCTGCTCATCTTCTGATCCAGCTCTCTGCTATGGCCTGATATAGCAGTGGAAGATGGCCCAAGGGCACTCTCATGGGCCCCTGCACTCGCATGGGAGACCCAGAGAGGCTCCTGGCTCCTGGCTTCGGATCGGCTTAGCTCTGGCCGTTGCGGCCATCTGGGAGGTGAACCAGCAGATGGAAGACCCTTCTCTCTGTCTCTACCTCTCTCTGTAGCTCTTTCAAATAAATAAAAGAAATATCAAAAAAAAATAGTGAATAGGTGAAAGTGTCCATTATAATTTCTGGAATTTATTAAGTGTGGATTCCTTCTCCATGTCTCCTTTTCTCTCATCACATTGTGACTGTTTGAATAATGACTCCACAACTTTCTTTGAGACACAGAGAACTTAAAATAGTAATCACTTTTTTTTTTTTTTTACTTTTGTACTCATTGTTTTTTAAGTGTTTCTTTAGTGCTTAATATATGGCATCTCTTCGTATCTTTTTATATCTATGTTATATCTTATCTCTCTTTCAAAGGACAAATCCCTTAAAGGTAAGAATTTTGTTTTCAGTTCATGAACCAAACCAGCCAAGTGCTCTGAATATAGTCACATTAATATCAGATGATGATGATCTTGTTGTGGATATATTATTTTTCTGTTGTCTACATAGGAATAAAGAATGCATTAAAATTTGCATAATGGAGGCAAGCATTGTGCTACAGTGGGTTAAGATACTTTTTGGGAGGAGAAGGAGAAAGAAGAAAAGGAAGAGAAGGTAAAAAAGGAGGGACGAGGAAAAAAGGGAGATGCAAAGGAGGAAGATGAGGTCATAGACACAAACTACAGGAAGAATGAAGCATACCTCCTCCCCTGAAAAAAACACCTGAACAAAGCTGGAACTCACAGATCAGTTAAATCAAGCCTTTAAGAATATAACATGACTCCATTTTGTGCCATTAGATTTGCCATAAAAATATAAGTACTTTATCCTTTGACCTGAAATATATTCAATAGTTTGATAGCAGCCTTCTTGAATATGAATATTTCTTCTTATTATGTAAAAGCCAATCAATTTTTAGCATTACAGTGCTAGTAATTTAGTGAAATAAATTGATCTGGCAAGTTCAGCAGTTGGTTACTGAAATTCAGGAAGTTATACAGTATATCATTTTATGATATGCTGGTAAAGAAAATGTAATAGCACTTTATAAATCAGATAATACTAGGCTTACTGTTCCTTAATAGTATGGAAGAAAGAAAAATTGGTAGAAGAAATAATGGTATGAAATTATTCAGGAAAATTTAATAGTGTTGTCTAGGCTACATGTAGTCAGTCAAATTTGAGATTATGAAATCCAAGAATAGCATGCCAATGAATAACAAAGTTTCTTTGACCTTTTTCTGTGATTTATTTCATTTTTCATGTAATCATAAACAGTTGCCTGATATTTGGGATATGAAGAAGGCACAAGCAATGCATAATTTCCAAAATATTAAAAAATTTAAAGTCTATCCACCTAGTATATTGTATTGGTTTAAAGGCATATTTTCTGGTCACTATATTCCATCTGTATCAGATTCTGGAACATTCCCTCCTATTTACTAGCCAATGTATATTTATTCGGCCTTTCAGTATTCATATAATCATATAATCATTTTAAATGTCTTCTGAGTACTGTATGACTTATCAGATTAAGCTATAGATGTGTTCATTTGAACTATGTCAATTGCTAATATTGGACAATTTTTATGTACAAATTACCTACTTAATGTATATGTAGTCAGTGTTCCACATTCATAAAACTTTCAAAAAAATAATTGCTATAGGGGCTGGCAGGAGTCCAAATTGTATGTGAATCAAGACTAGACTATGCCATCAATTCTGCCACTAGTAGGTGAATAATCACAGAGTACCTTTAGTGTCTTTAGTAGTAGTAATCATTTGATAAGATAATGTTTGTGAACAGGTTCACTTATGTGTGTCAGCAATGCAGAATAATTGTGACTTAAATGTAAAGAAGGCAAAGTCAGGCTGCGACGGGTTCTCTGTGCCACAGGGTCATTCAGAGACTCAGCATCCTTCCTGCTGTTGTGTCTCCATCCTAGACTGCTTGCTGCATTTGTTTGCATCCACATAGATGGTATTCATTCAAACAGCAAGATAAATAAAAGCAAGGTGGGACGGGGTCAAGGCATGTTTTTTGTTAAGGTCATAACCACTAGGTTGCACTTGACACCTCTGCTCATACAGCATTGGTTGAAACTTCTGTGATGGCTGCTCATATCTTCAAGAGACTGGAGTAGTAAAAACTCAACGATTCTTCACCCCCAGGAAGAAGAAAATACAAGTGGGGGACTGCAAATTCACCCTTCCACAGTATCCAAACTTTTTAGCACATTTGAGTGGTATATAAAATGTGGCTATTGTTAATTAGCTATGATAGGGTCATCAGCTGTGAAAACAGTTTTGAGAAGAAGAACCAGTTAACCCTTCCCTGGCTAACTCTGCTCGGGTGGACCATGGCCATATTCTTTGCCTTACTGAGCAGTTTCACCCTAAACACACAGGGCCTTCTCTGTGCTCTAAGTGCAGAAAGGGAAAGTTTTCTGAGAGATGTGCATATGGTTGATATCTAATCATGTTTTGGGGTCTCAGTTGCAAAATCTGTTACATTCTGCTCAATAAGAAGTGTTACCTATCCTGGGAAACCTTGTTGGACTGTCAGTGGTGCTGAAATATTTGACTTCTGTTGTCTTTCATATTCAGTCATTTTCATTCTCTCTCTCTCTCTCTCTCGCTCCTTGTTGACTTTTATCATGTAGTAATGAATGGGTGTTTAACCAAAACAACAAACACCAACCCTCAGAGGGTTAGCTGCTGCCCGTGACACTGCTGGCATCTCATATGAGTACCAATTTGAAAGTCCAGCTGCTTTATTTCCAATCCAACTCCCTGCTAATGCACCTGGGAAAGCAGTGAAGGGTGGGCCAAGTCCTCTGAGTCCTACTACCCAGTTGGGATTGGGAGAAGAGGATGGATTTCCTGTCTCCTGGCTTCTGCCAACAGGCTTTTGCAGCCATTTGAGGAATGAACCAGTGGATGGAAGATCTCTGTCTCTGTCTCTCCCTCTCTGACTGAAACTCTGCTTTCAAATACATCTTTTTTTTTTTTTTAAAAAAGGACCAATCTTCTAATGTTTTTAAAGGATTGATGTATATATTTTTTAAAAGCAACACAACCAAGGGAAAGGGAGGGAGGGAGGGAGGGAGGGAGGGAGGGAGGGAGAGAGAGAGAAAGAAAGAGAGAGAGAGAACAAGCAACAGAGATGACTTTCACCTGCTTGTTCATCTCCCAGATGTTCACAATACCTGGGGCTATGCCAAGCCAAAGCCAGTATCCAAGAGCTCCATCTAAATCTCCCACATAGATGGTAGGAACCCAAGCACTTGGGCCATAATCTGCTACATAGTAGGTTTGTTAACAGGAAGCTGGATCAGAAGAAAGAAAGGCAGGACCGGATCCCTTGCACTCCAATATGGGATATGGACATTCTGAGTAGTATCTTAACCCACTGTGGCACAATCTTGCACCCATTTATGAAAATCTTAATGCATTCATTTTTCCTGTATAGACAAAGGAAAATAATATGTACACCACATGACTAATATTTGCATACATATTTACATGGAGTGTGGTAAGCTTGTCAAACATTGTTTCTCCAAAATCTTTGTGAGATCATGTTTACTGCTGTGTTGTCTGTTAGCAAAAATTGGCAAAATAATTGGAGACTACTATTTGAAACATTCATATGTCATGAAAAACTTTCTCTTATTTTTTGAGATGTGAGTTCAGCACTTTGGAGACTTTTTAAATGCAACCCTTAAAGAAGTATCTGTTACTTGTCTTCACTTGTCTAAAGTAGTTAGTGGTGTGTCCTTTAGTCTAAGCAGAAAAAATCTGCTTTTTTCTTGGATAAACTTGTATTCTATGGAATACATCATTTTCTATATATGTGGCATGACTCAATGGAATTTCATTTCCAACAAGCTGAAAATGCCATTCCATGGTGTGTAGTCATTTTCCGTCTTTTATGATAATTTACAAGGCTGTTTTTGATCCTTGAGGAACAGTGAGTTATGTATCATTTCAGTACTGAATGTAACCCACCCATTAACTTGATTACTATCACCTTTGTGGTAATTTTGGAGTTTTATTGCGACAGGAAAAGAAACCTTCATTGAATGGTTATAATGATCTGTGTTTTAGAAATATGATGAAGTGATCATTTATGTTCCAAAGTCAACAATAATACAAACCAACACTTGAGGGCTTACCTTTATTTTATATGGACGTATAATTTGAAGTATCAATCTTTAATTGTGGTTGTAGGGAAAAAGTGGGAATGAAAGGTAGGTAAATTCCATTTTGTAAAATCTCAAATAAGATTGCTCTTCAGTATCTGACAATATTCAGCCATCAAACAGACTTTCACAATTTTGGGAATAATTCAGTTTCTTGATTGCATACAAAGCCACATACCATTAAATTTCATGCTCTCAAGATCATATTATTTGGAAGAAAATTTTTGATTTTTTAAAATAAAATTTTAATAAATTTTTAAAATTTTTAATAAATTTTTTATAATCAAAAATCCACCCATTGGAAGCTACTTAAAAAGGTTGTATGTTGGGGCCAGGGCTGTGGCATGGGGGTAAAGCTGCCGCCTGCAGTGCTGGCATCCCATATGGGCACCAGTTCAAGTCCTGGCTGCTCTACTTTCGATCCAGCTCTCTGCTATGGCCTGGGAAACCAGTGGAAAGTGGCTCAAATCCTTGGGCCCCTGCACCCATGTGGGGGACCCAGAAGAAGTTCCTGGCTCCTGGCTTCGGATTGGCACAGCTCTGGCCATGGCCAATTGGGGAGTAAACCAGCAGATGGAAGACCACCCCCCGTGTGTGTGTGTGCGTTTCTCTGTCTCTCCTTCTCTCTATGTGTAACTCTGAATTTCAAATAAATAAATCTTTTTTAAAAAGTTGTATGTAAAAACAAAATAAACCTGAAAATATATTTCAATCATATCCTTACTGGGATTGTATCATCCCTTTTCATTAAGGCTGTTAAGTTCATTTATTTGCTTTAAATTGACTATTTGGGTTTTTTTTTTTTTTCAATACTATTTTATCTACTTGAAAGGCAGAGTTACAGAGAAAGAAGGAGAGACAAAGAGAGAGATTTTTCATCTGCTGGTTCACTACCCAAATTACTGCAGTGCCTAGAGCTGGGCCAGTGAAGCTTAGAGCCAGGAGCTTCTGGGTCTTCCACATAGGTTTAGGGGCCCAAGGACTTGGATCATCTTCTCCTGCTTTCCCAGACACATTAGCAGGGAGCTGAATTGGAAGTGGAGCAGCTGGTACATGAACCGACACCTATAAGTGATGCCAGCGTCTCAGGAAGCAGCTGTATGTGCTACATCACAATGCTAGCCCCTACTCTTTGATTTTTTAAAAAATTACTTATTTATTTTCATTTCCTTTGAGAAGCAGAGAGACAAGCAGAGAGAAACAGAGAGAAACAAACAGACAGAGATCTTCCATCCGTTGGTCACTCCTCAAATGCCACGATAGCCAGACAGGGCTATGGCAGACAGAAGCCAGGAGTTAGGTGCTCAAACTCTTTTCCTTCATGAATGACAGTTACTTGAGCATCATCTGCTTCCTCCCAAAGAAAACATTAGCAAGAAGCTGGAATAGCATATTGAGCCAGAATTAGAACCCAGATGCTCCAATGTGGGATGCTAATGTCCCAAGTGGAGTCTTAATTGCTATGGCAAACATCTACTCCTGTTTGTTGTTTTTAGAAACACATATTATTTCTAGTATGACAAATAGTGGTATTTTGGAGGTGTTCATTATACCTCAGTCCTCTCCCCAACACCAATATTTAAAATTTGTGTCTTTGTATATGGAAATTTCAGTGTTATCTCTGTACTTCAAAAAGTTCATGGGAAATGGAATTAAAAGTTAAATTCATTTTATTGCAACATATTTCAAAATAAATGTTTTTTCAATATTTTTAGTATTTTCCCTGAATTTTTTTCACTAATATAAACTTTTAATTCTACTTCTCTGGAATTTCTCAAAGTAACCTCATGTACTTTTACTTTCTTTTTTTTTTTTTTTTTAAGATTTATTTATTTATTTGAAAGTCAGAGTTACACAGAGAGAGGAGAGGCAGAGAGAGAGAGAGGTCTTCCATCCCATGCTTACTCCACAATTGGCCGCAATGGCCGGAGCTGCACTGATCTGAAGCCAGGAGCCAGGAGCTTCCTCCGGGTCTACCACGCGGGTGCAGGGGCCCAAGGACCTGGGGCATCCTCCACTGCCATCTCAGGCCACAGCAGAGAGCTGAATCGCAAGTAGAGCAGCCAGGACCAGAACAGACACCACCCCAGGCCAAGGGGTTAACCCCCTGCTCCACAGTGCGGACCCTACTTTTACTTTCTTTTGCTAATATCAGTCTCTTCTTAAAACTTAAACCTAAAACCTGTTCTCCAATTTACTCTTAGATTCATTGAAATTTCTAGTAGTCCTTAACATGAGAGGAGAAAAGGAGGACCCTCAGCTCAGCTACTGCTTTTTTGGAAGAGGTGATTAAGTGTTGTTGGTCCATAATGACAGTTCAGAGTTAAAAATTAAAAGAGTCAGACATATTTTGGGCCCAAAAGAAAAATGATTTATTTTTTAGAAAGGTTGTTACCTGTAGGAGTGTAGAAAACTGACTAGAACTCCATGGGATAGCCGAGCAAAAACAGAATTGTGAGTACTGTTTAAGATATCCAGGGACTAGGGAATGAAAATGGTAGAACTGTTTAACGGGCGTGGTTGGAAAAAAGGTAATGTCATTTCCCTTTTGACAAAATGAAAAGATAAAAAAAGAAAGGAAATGTTAGTCTCGTGTATTTTAATCATTATGTGTCAGGCCACTGAAATCTTTGAACTCCTTGCATGCAACTAGCCTCTGGCAAGGATTTCCAATTGCCTTCTTGCTTTCATGTGAAGTACAACTGAGGACATGCCCGACAAAAATTGAAAACCTCTCTTTGTGCAATGTAGCAAATGCATTTTATATTTCTCTGGGTAAAATTGCTTTCCTGAGAAAATTCACTGTATTCTAAGGAGAAAATGGGACACAAAGAGAAAAAAGACCCTTACATTTCAACTATGTGCTACATTTATTCTGAAAAAGAATTGGCTCAGTTTAAAGAGCTTAATAGAAAGGACATCTAAACAAGTTTTCATAAGTGTTGTTTTTTTAGTTTTGAGATGTAACAACTTTTAACATTTTTTTTCGATTCAGTCAATATGTAGATAGCATATATGCACACATATCTACTATTTTTCTTCAAAACAGGGGTTTAACATCACAAAATGAGGGATTTGGATATTGTCATGTACATAGTACAATCCAGTATAACACTATTTACATCTAAGCTTATCAGGTTTTTGTCCTCAATAGGAGAGTTGAATTACTTCCTTGTCCTCTACCTAAAAAGAACTAAAAATTTTTTGTCTATATTTTTGGTAAGGTGATGTTTGATAAACAGACAAGGAAGATGATGTAAACTTACATTAGCCATTGTTAAATCCAAACTGTGTTCCATAATTTTTCATCATTTTGTAATCCAGATTTTCTGCTTTTTTTTTTAATTGAGGCAGTACTTCCAAAGAGATATTTATCTGACTTGTTTAACTAAATCATGACTGTCACAGTTTTTCTGAAACTTTGATAGATGATCTGAATACTGCTAGGACAAAATATGAACTTTACCAATCAGGCTTCCTTAAACATTATTAAATAATGTAACAGCAACCTTTGTGAGAGGTAAGGTGATTGTTTTGCCTTCTGTTGTTATAAATGCATAGCTGATGAGAGAAGAATGACTGTTAACCGTACTTCACAGTGGATGTGTTTCATTTGTGACTTTGGAAATTTTTTATCCTTATAAGTTACGTTAAGTGTAGCAGCACCATGGGATAACAGAGTAGTTCCCAAATTTTAGTTTAACTTTAGCATCACCAATTTTGGGGTTTATAAAAATGTAGATTGCTGCCTTTCTTCACTCCCCACCTCCATTTCCCACTTCAGTGTGTATGAGGAAGGATCAAAGAATTTGTATTTCTAACACTTTCCCAGATGATGCTGTGGTTGCTAACCTCAGGATCTGCTGCTCTACTAAATTATCGTCAATGTTTAAAATTCCTGGTAAATTTCCCAACTATAATTTATGATTTTTATAGCAAGATAAAAATATTAGGAATTTGAAATACCCAAATTTGAGAAGACACAATCAATTATAAAAATCATTTAAATACAATCTTTAAGTGTATTTTGGACAATACCCTCAAAATTTTGCTTTTAAAAATCAGAGGATTTTGAAACTTATGATCATGAGTATAAGTTCTTGATTATTTCAAAAATGTCATGAAACATAAAATAATATAAAGCCTTCGATTTGGACTAGTGAATAAAAGTAGAAAAAAGAATCATTGGATGATGAGGGAAAATTGATTACAATAGAAAATCTATAGTTATTGACAGTTATGTGTTCAGTATATATTTAAGCCATATTACATGAGGGAGAGAATGTAAAACATATCACATTTGTGAATGTCATGAACTATTGCTGGTATTAATATCATTGTCAAACTCAACAGCTGATTAACAAACATCCTTAATAAAGGCATTTTATGTTACAGAACAAGAAAGATCTAGGAAGGCCAGTTTTAAATATACTTTAAATATTTGGTTGTCAGTAACATAACTAAATCATATTGCAGAACACCCTTTATTTACAAATTAAATAAGATGAAAAATCTGAAATGCAACTATTGGGATTGATCCTGATTATTGCTGTGTATTATCCAAATTTGTTTTTGATTTCTGGCATCAACTTATTAAATGTAAGTGCATTATCTAGAAGAAATAACAGATTAGCAGTTCTTCATATATAGATATGGAATAAAATACTAAATTTTAAAATTTTTCTAGAGAAGAACACTTAGTAATCTGGTAGAATTTACTATAAAAGATAGGTAAAGGTGTAGGATTTACACATAAGAACAGATTTCAGGACTTTATAAAAATTCTTGAAATTGTCCTTGATCAGAACAGCTTTCAAAACATGTTCAGCATACTCTGGGAAGTGAAATACATATGGGAACTAATTATATGACCATTAGTTAAAAAACAAATAAGCAGACAGCTTGCATCAATGAAGGAAATTAAGGCTGTATCTTTCTCCTAGCACTACCCCTAGGTATTATTCCTCACTACTTTCTTCCAGAATTCCCAAATGTTATTATCAATCCTATATTACCATCTGCATTGAGCAGAGCAACATGACCATATGTTAATGCAGCTCATATGCACAATAAAGAGCCTTAAACTGACAAAACAGTGATGTTAGAAATGAAATCAATAGAATCTTTACACTACCGTATACTAGCCATGGTTTTGAGAAGTAACTTAATTCCTGATCCAAAGATTTAATTTCTCATCACTAAAAAAAGAAAAAGAATATATTTGGAACTGTATTATTAAATTCATAGTGATCTGCTTAGTAAATTGTAGATGATCATAGTAGACTTTTATTAATTTTTTAGATTATATTACCTTAATTTATTTTATTATGTTGTCCCGTCTTGTTAGCAGTCATCTCAAATAAACTGCAAATATTTATGATGATTTGTAGCAGATGCACAATTCTTATTGATGAATAAGACAAGTATATTCTTATTTTAGAATGACTCTGTGCCAGGCACTCTTTTTTTTTTTTTTTTTTTTTTTAAGTGTCACTGAATACAGACTGAATGGCAGTGCTTTTGATGTGGACGTGGAGAAAAACTAGTACTAAATCAATGTCCATATATATATATGTATATATATATAATAAAATGTCAGTGGCACATGTATGAAGAATACAGGGTGATGTGTTAGAAAGGAACAGAATTGCTGTTACACTATTAGACATGACCACCACTACATCTGACGGCTCAATGTGGGTAATGTGGGTAGTTTCTTACCTGTGGTACGAGAAGAATTCTGAGATGTCCTAAATTAAGTTACAGGCAAGAGGGTAGAAGGAAGGGAGAGCAAGGAGAATTTGTATTATACTCACAGCTTTGGCCTAACAAAGAAAATTTGAAAAAAAAAGTTACTCCATATTTCTTTTTTGTATGTTGGGTCTTAATCATCAAGGTGACATCACATCCTGTGTGCAGGAACAGTGAACCAAGCAGCACATACTTCTCATTATGAGCTCCTCTTCTATCCCAGGACCTTGCACATTTAGTATTGCCTTGCTTCTGTCATCTACAGCCTATGTAGGTTCAGTGTAAGCAATAATTTCTTTTCTAAATTTTCCTTATAAGATATCTTGACTCTTTTTAGATCTGCTGGACATTTTTTCAACTGCTGTCAGGCTATGTTGCTGGTGGCTTAGGGAATTTGTCCAAGGTCTCTAAATTTTGATTTCACAAATTACTCACCTGATACTTTGTGGAAAGTACTGGTCCCTCACTACATGAGCCTCACCTCATGCCATCGTAGCTTGCTTCTGCAGAACAAAGTATTTAAGAGAGATGAGGAGAGCATGCAAGATGGAAGCCACAGTGGTTTTATAATGTAGTCTAAGAAGCAACATTCATCATTTCTGCCATATTCTATTCATTATCAGCAAACCAATAAATGTATTCCTTATACAAGTCAAAGAGACTTCATGAAGGAATGACTACTACTAGGCAAGGATCATTGAATACCATCTAAGAGGTTGACTAGCACAGGTATTTATAGTTAATTCAGATGCAAAATAGATACAAAATAGAATGTATCAATTTAGTACTGAAACTACAACACAGTCTCTGTTCCTTTCTAACATTTTATTTCAGAATAGTTTCAAATTTACAAACAAAAATTGTAAGGTAGTAGTACAGATTGTTCCCATACACCCTTCACTTTACTTCCCCTATTATTCACATCTCATATTAGTATATTTTGTAATTGATATTTATTTTGTCATTTACCTGTGTTGTAGACCAAGATGGAAGCCTGGAAGTCATCACTAATACATTCCACACTTTCATCTACATCTGATCAGTCATCAAATGCTTTTGCCTCAGAAATCTTCATAATTCTAGGTTTTAATCTTCATCTTTCAGTTGTTAACACTATTAATCAACTCTTGCCTCAAGCTATTTCAGTTGTTGTCAATATGCTTCTCCTCATCCAATTTCAAGACACTGTAATTAAAGTTATTTTTCTTAAAATAATATATTCATGAATGTAGTTGCTTAAAGCCTTCCATTGTTTTCACTGCTTGGAATTTAACTCCTATAACATTAATTTTAGTAAATCAGACCCCTTTACAATATGGTCCAATGCAAATCTGTTGCCATATTTTTCAATCTCATCATAGCATTACTCTGTCAACGTGGCATGCCCTTAAGTAATCTGTAAAGTTCCATTCTGATTTCTTTCTCTATCCTCTGTCACCTGTCAATCACAATAAACATTCTAGTCATGACTGAACAGTGTCTCATCAGGGAAGCTTTTCCAGACTCTCAAAGTCATCAGAAACCATGAACTTCTCTAGATTCAAGTACATTTCTATAACGTCACTCAACTCATTGAGTTATCAGTTATGTTTACTTTTTCTCTTTCTAGACCGTTCGTCTTGCCCAGCCGGACGGCATTTAGCCTACTTTTAAGATAGCTTGTCCCACACTGAAGTATTGGGATTCAAATAATAGCTCTAGCTCTCCATTCCAGCTTTCAGCTTCCTGCCAATGCACACCCTGTGGGGTGACAGTGATCTCCCAGGTAGTTGAATTCCTGCCGCAATGTGAGAGATGTGCATTGAGTTCCCAGCTCCCAGCTTGGGCGGACCCCAGTCCCACTTGTTGCTTGCATCTGAGGAGTGAACCAGTGAATATGGGTTCTCTCTCTTTCTCTATTTGTTTCTGTCGTTCTGCTTCTCAAGTAAATAAATAAAAAGATTAATAACAAAAAAAAAATTCAAGAAAGGGAACTATTTGAACTATATGATTTCCAAAAAAGGGCTATTTGGAAGATAACAAGATACTTTTTTAAAAATATTTATTTATTTGAAAGGCAAGGTTACAGAGAGAGAGAGAGGGACACACACAAACACACACACACACACACACAGACACACACAAGAGAGAAAGAGAGAGAGAGAGAGAATTGATCTTCCATATGAAGTTTTACTCCCTCAATGACCACAATAGCTGAGGCTAGAAAAGACCGAAGCAGGAGTCTAGAACTCCATCTGAGTCTCCCACATGAGTGTCAAGGGCACAAATACTTGGGCCATCTTCCCTGCACATTAACAGGGAGCTGGATCAAAAATGGAGCAGCCAGGATTCAAAATGTTGCTCATGTGGGATGCTAGTATGGCAGGTGACAGCTCTATACCAAAACACTGGCCCCTGTTCATGGTTTCCAACAGGGACTCATGTATGTAAATCTAATAGAAATTTTAATACTACTTAACATTTTTAGGATAATATTATTTACTAGGCACTGTTTTAAAGTGTTTTACACCTACAATTTATAGAGTCTGTGGCAACACCTTTATTAATGAGACTTTCATTATTCTTATTTACACGAAGAAAACTCAGGCATAGAGATTTTTAATAATTTTGTCAAGGTTGTTCAGTTAGTAAGTGGTGAAACTGAGTCAAGCTTTGGCAGTTTAGCTCCATATACTCTGGTTTATTATAGCAAGAATATGTTTTACAAAGACACATCAAAATAATGATAATGTAAATTGAATAAGGTTAAAAATAGAACAAAACAAAACTAAAAAAGCAAAAAGACTATGATAAGTGGATAGAAAAATTATATGAAAAAAGATGAGATTACAGTAGCAAAAATATTTTTTTTTCTTTTGCACTTTTTTTTTTACATTTTTTTTTAACTTTTATTTAATGAATATAAATTTCCAAAGTACGGCTTATGGATTACAATGGCTTCCCCCCCATAACGTCTCTCCCACCCGCATCCCTCCCCTTTCCCACTCCCTCTCCACTTCCATGCACATGAGGATTCATTTTCGATTCTCTTTATATACAGAAGATCAGTTTAGCATACATTAAGTAAAGATTTCAACAGTTTGCTCCCACACAAACATAAAGTGAAAAATAATAGATGATTTTTTAAATGATGATGAAATCAGATCAGACCTATTGTCATGTTTAATCCCAATGAGAGTCAAGTTGGGAATTGATAATGATAATGCATCATATTCTTAAGTGTTGTGAATGGGAAAAGTGGGCATCCAAAATATCTCTACTAACAAGATAGTGGATACTTTGGAATAGAATATTCATATTGTATGGAGCCATAAAGCATATAAATCTTTCCTGTTTGAGACTATATAGGCATACATAACTTTTGACAATATAAAGTTAAATGAAAACCAGAAACCCAGAAAGGTATTATTTATCAGTGCATGCATTGCATTATTTAATTGGTTTTTATTTTATTTGCTTTACATTTGAAGTGTTTCATAACATAAAAAGCAAAGAAATTAATACAATAAATTGAGAATACTGCACGTACTCTGATCTTCAAATTTTCTCATTAAATAGGCAAACGAAGTTTTATTACATACTAAAGAATCAGAAGTTAAATTCCAATATAAACAGGTATGGTATATTTTAGAACACTATGCAAAATGAATAGAAAAAATTGTTTTAATATTCACCAACTATAATTATCAGCTCATGTACTCAAATAAATGTGTTGCTATTTAAAAAGGCATGAATGTTAAACTACTTCAGTTTAATGATCTGTGACAACTTTAAACTTTACAGTATATGGGTGAAATGGTCATTTCTCTATTCAATTATTCTTTATATCCATTGTCTATATTCCTACTTAACTAGTATCTTTTTTCTTTTTACTTGCTAAATGTCTCATTTGGGGAAGCATTAAGCTTTTTTTACTGTTATGTAAATTTAAAAAATATTTTCTCAAAAACTAAAGAAAAAGAAACAGAGAAAGTGAAAAAGGGAGAGAGGAGGAGGAAAGGGAGGAAGGGAATATCATTATATTCTTAGAATTGTATCTAATAACTGTACTGAATCTCTTAAAAACAAATTAAAAATTAAAATAAAAGAATAAATAAATACATTTAAAAATGAAAAAGATAATGTCATTTCCAATGTTATGGATTATCTTTATAAAAGGAGTGACATTTCAAAGTCCAATAAAAATAATTGTATTATTGCACAGAAAGGCCATATAATATTGCTGCTCTTTTTGGGCTGTTCTCATTGTTTTAGTTATTTTTTTAGTCTGCAATTTATTTATGTATTTATTTATTTAAGAGGTGAGACAGAAGTGGACAAAATTCCCATCTACTGGCTCATTCCTCAAATTACCCACAGTGACAAGGCCAGACCCAGGAGCTGGGAATTCAATTCAGGCCAACTACATGGAGAGCAGGGACCGAATTATTTGGGCCATCACTTGCTTCCTTCCAGAGTATATTTCTTTATGAAGTGAAGTTAACATTAGAAACTAGAGCCAGGCATCACAGCCAGGCATTCTTATATGGGATTTGGGTACAACTGGCATTCCAACTGCTAAACCAAAAATCTTATTTTATTTTTTAGAGTTTCTAAAAGAGCAGATATCAAAAATTTAATATTAAACTCCAGAATAAAAAAATTGCTGTAACCTGTACTCTGAGCTGAATGTTTCCTCTAAGTTTGAGTTAGCTTTTCATAGCTGTGGCAATTTTAATCCAGTGACTAACCAGAAGAAATAAATGGTATGTTAATACTAATAAACACAGATTAAATTTGTACATCTTACCTTAAAATTATGAATGGAATTTAGAAAGTCTGTGATACATATTTATAATGAAATAAAATTGCTCAACTTAAGTCAATAATTATTACAGGGTAAACAAAGCAATTCTTTATCTGTTACATTGTTATCTACTTCAATAAGTTCTTTCATTTCTATGTTAATTTTACTGATAACTATCTAGATTGCATGAAGACTTCTCAGGTTACATGCTTAATAGCTAAGCATGACCACAGGCTATGGTTATCAGTACTTCAATTTGATTAAAAAATAGGCTCTCCACAAGGATAGTATATGGAAGTGTTTCATGGAATGTGGGGGCTAATATATCAATTTTCATAAAGTATAAAAAACACAAAATATATTTGGAAAGTAATGTACTCTTGCTGTAGCAGTGCATGCCTATATTTATATCTGCATATGGATAAATGATTGAACTACAAATGTTCGTCACAAAATAGGAATGTTTGTAGTTTAATTTTACACTGCTGCTTCCATTTTTTATAACAATTGTTGTATGAATAGCCTACATCTAAGGTAAAAGGAAACTCCATCTTTTCTCTGTTACATAGATTAAAATAATGCTTACAATCAATTACTGAGTTTCAAGTTTAAACATGTAAATTTAGTCTTTTATGAATAACAACACATGTGAGAGTCTTTACAAGTTTATGTTAAATAACTGAGAGTTCTGAATTCTGTACTGCCTTTAGTTGGCATCCTGGCAAAAGGCAAGTCTTAACCTCCATGAACTTACTCTTCTTATTTGCAGTATTAAGGCCTTATACTAGAGTCCCTTACTTTTGCTTCTACTAATTTTAGGCACTTCCTTAAACCTAACATTTTCAGCAATATTTTCACTGTTCGGACATTTTGTTTGTCTCCATTTTTTTAAGTAAAATAAGAACATCTATTGTCTGACATTATTTATAAGAAAAATTTGTATAAGTATTAATATTGTATTACTGGGGCCAGCTCTGTGGCGTAGCAGGTAAAGCTGCTGCCTGCAATGCTGGCATCCCATATTGGCGTTGGTTCCAGTTCTGGCTGCTCTGATCCAGCTCTCTGCTAAGGCCTGGGAAAGCAAAAAGTTTGTGGGCCCCTGCATCTGGAAGAAGCTCCTGGCTCCTGGCTTCAGATGGCTCATCTCTGGCAGTTGTAGCCATTTGGGGGAATAAACCAGTGGATGGAAGACCTCTCTCTCTCTCTCTGCCTCTGTCTCTCTGTAACTCTGCATTTCTAATAAATAAATAAATCTTTTAAAAATATTCTATTACTTAATGGAGCCTACGTATGGAATGTTTATATTAAAAAATTAGAAATGTTTGCCAGAAAATAGGAACATTCATATTTTACACATTAACATTTTCTCTTTCTCTTTCCCACACACACACATAAACATGAACACACACACACGAACATATACACACACAGTAGAGCAAAAGCAAATTGTTGACATAAATTCAATAAAGAAATGAGCAAAAAACATAAAGCATTTTATATGTTACATATCCAAAGGATTAGTTTTCATCTCTGAATCCAGTGCTAGTGTTGATGTTGTCCTTTCTCCCTGCAAAACAAGGAAAGACAGCATATCTCTGATGCAGTGAGTAGTGGATTTCATCTACAATCCATTGCATTTGTTGTTCTACAGAACCATGGTCTTCTTACTTTTTACTTAGTGAATATTATGATTAGTGGTAAGTTAAACCTGTGATTACAGAGTGAATTAAAATTATGTCTCTGCAAAAATTAAAGAAAAAAAAAGAAGGAAGGAGGGTATTGAGGGAGGGAGGTGGGGAAGGAAGTATGGTTATCTTCTTAGAATGGTACCTATGAAACACGAAATATGTTTATATTAATAAATATTTTTAAAAAAGGAAGACCTCCTTAAACAATAACTGAGACATACAGTTTAACTCATGCCTTCATAAATCTTCATTTTATAATATAGCATCAAGAGAATTTTAAGATTTGGTGATTTTCAATATGGGGGAGTGGTCTCCTTGTGCATTGTATATCCCTGGTGACATTTGCTTTCATAATGAAAAAGAAGCTAAAATATATTCAGGCATTTTTCATTTAAAACATTAACTTGTAAAGAACAATTACCAGGGCAAAAGATTGGAAGTATCATTTTTGTGTTACTTAGTGCATTGTGATTGCTTTAAAAATTGATGAGAATCTTATTACAAGCTTCTCTGTAGTTCAGTCTCAGGAAATCTCATTAATGTGGTAGTCGCTTTATTTTGCTGGTGAATTTGTTTGACAGATAGTAATTGGGTCACTGTATTGAAATGCCCCATGTAAGCTCAGAATTCTCTGTGTCTGTTGGCATGACAACCATAGTGGTCGATTAACCATGCTCAGAAATTGGGAACCTGGGCTTCACAGAAGCTGTTAACTAGATGGGGAATAGAAAACTGTCTAAATAATGGCAAATTGAGTAGAAATTATTAAGAATTGCCTCTAATGTGCGATTATATTTTATTTATATAATATTAGTGAGATAAAATTATGTATAAGAAGCTTATAAATTTATTTAAGTGATTACAAAATATGGTTTTGATTTTATGTGAATTTTGATAAAAAGTTTAAATGGCTTTAAAATATTAAATTCTGTATTAGTGATAATACTAATATCACTCAGAAGTAACAGAATTGCTATAAATGGTAGTTTCTATTTAGCTCTTTCTCCTTTTAAACCATTCTGTGGAGTGCATGGCAGATGATACCCGCAGATGGCATATAGAGGCACATTGGCAAACACATACAGCCTCTGCCGGCCAGGATGCCTTAGCCAAATTTAGAGACAAGGAAGATGGTGAAAGGACAAATCATTAAAGGGAGAAATAGAGAACTGGATCAAGGCTGATGATCTGACTCACTAATGCCATCTTTAACTCCATTCCTTTGGCTTGTTCATTACAACTAATGTAAAGACAAAATTTAAACATAGTAAATGAAAGTAACTTATTGCAATCATAGAACACAAATCTTTTTGTCATTCATTTTGTTTGATTTTCAAATACCTTAGACAACAGTCAGAATGGAAGGGAGAGGGATTATCTAGCAAGCCTGTTTCTATGTTGTTTGTAAAATAATAAAGATAGACTAGATGTAAGAGATTTACTATTTGTATAATGCAGCTTAGGAGTCAAAATAAAATGTGAGATAAATAAAGAGGCATATTTTAATATTTTAGTAGTATGCCTATATTAAAATTCAAATACAGATGTTTTGATTAATCAATAAACAAATATCGACTATAAAAATAAGCATTTTTAAAGACCAAGTTTATTCCAAAAATCTATTGTTGAAATAAATTTTAAAAATTAGACTCCATTAGAGCATTTTTGAAGACTATTACAAATCATCTTCTTTATACAAAATGAAATTAACTCTGTAGCAATAAAACACTAATTAGTGATAGAACCAGTCCTAAAACCCTGCTGGCTTCATTAAAATGCAGACTCTTTACAGCACAATGGTGCCTGCTAATCCAACTGCTATTCCCTTGGTGGTCAAAGCATGGTGACCTTCTAGTTCCATGAGATGCTCATTTAGTATAAAAAGAAACATCCTAATACTTTCAGTAGAATGAGATTCATTTTTATGTTCTTTCTTTGTTATAGTTCTTTGTTTGGAACTATGGCTGTAGTTTATCATCATATACATAGTATTTTTTTGAGATCACTATATCAGTATTTGCACCATATTTAAATGTCTGGTTTGTTCAGCAGGGATTATTGAAGGATTAATAGGGTAAATGTTTACCCATCATTGGTTTGTATTTAAGAATTAGCTTCTGAAAATCAAAATCAGCTTTTGAAATCACCTGTAACAATGTAGATATTGAATGCTGTAAGATTTTCATTTTCTGTAGTGCAGATAATTGACAGTATTAAAATCTAGCTTCAGTTTGGTTTACAACTATTTCTTTCATTGAAGTTTCAAATTTCGTGGATATTCATGTTTATCATGATGCTTTCATTAAAGCTTTTCATGTATTGGGGCTACAGTTTTTAAAAATCAGTGGTCTGTGTATTTCTATTGTATACCTTTGTTTTTTCTGTTTCTGCGAATGCATTGAATACTCCTTATCAATTTAAAGATATGTACTTATTTGAGAAACAGCTACTGAACTTCTTTAACTTATGATTGAAAATGCATTTTTTTGTCCAAAAAGGGCAAAAAGTTTTTCTTTCTAGAATATCAGATTTAGATCTTTGCTTTTATTTTTGGGTGTGTGTGGTTCCTTTTAGTTTATTCTTAAACCTTTCTCTTTTTCCTTTTCTAGTCTTTTCTCTGTCTTTCACTGTTCAAATACATCCTTGTCCTCCCTCTTCCACTAGCTTTGACTAGATTAACACATGCTAATGATATCTACAAAAGAACAAAAAGAGCGTGTGGTGGAGGGTGTGATGAAGAGATGTGCCATTAAAGGAAAAACTGAAGTGGAGGATGTACAGAAAGAAGAAGAGTATGCACAGAAAAAATGGGGGAAAAGAAACATGAAACAAGAGAAAGGCATGTTATCTCTGTAACTTAAAACTTCATCATATGCATTTATATAATACATTTAAAAAATTTTATTTGACTGATTCATCACTCAATAAATAATGTACACAATATGTTACTGCTAACCAAGTTGCTGGAGGTAGAGTACTTAAAAAAAAAGCAAGGAAACCATGGCCCAGGCTTCATGGATCCTGCTTTCTATTTTAACTTAAAAATGATGCCATATGTATGTTTATATAGTTTGTGAATATCCTTTTTGTCAGAAATCAAAGCAAATGGAAAAGTGTTTTTAAAAATTGTGTCTTGAATACATAAATTGGTTTGACTATGAAGAGTAACGCTGATAAAGCAGGTGGATAGATTCCAAGTTGGGAGAAAAATTAAATTAGAATTCTGCACATGAATATCCCTAACAATGTGTCATTAATGAAATCGGCCTAAAGGTGATTGTAGATCTAGAAGGGATCACAAATAAAGATTTATAGAAAGCATCATAGAAAGAAACCAAAACTAGAAAGAGAATATCGAGTGGCCAAAAAGATACATTGTGGGTTTGAATCAAGGAAGAGAGTTCCCAAGTGAACAAGTGGCCAGCAGTATCACAGTTTAATGAAAGACTAGTAGGATGATGTCAAATATGACTGGTTAGAGTAACTACTGTCAAGTCTTTAACTAAATTTTTTCTACTGTATTTCATTAAAGCTTGCTAGATATATTTCTAAGCCTTTCAGATGAGTTTTAATACTTGGCATGCCACATCTTATGAAGTTTTTTTCTATATATGTGTGTTTGTGTTTGATCGTTGATTAGGAAAGACTTTATGTCAAGGGCAAAGAATTTTAATAGAAGGTGAAAAGGAAAAAGAGGAAAATTAAAACACCCAAATTATAGACTCAAGGGAAACCATTGAAGGAGGCCAGTTGTGGGAGATGTGATTTATAAAGTGGGTGCAAAGGTTAATAAACATTTTTCTCTGTTCTCATTTAAAGAATAAAGTTTATATTTGTCCATTGAACACAGAGAAGGAAGAATTGGCTATGTCTCATTTTTATATGTGCTTGATCTTGCATTTTACCTTGGAGAAAAAACAATCATGGTGAAATTAATCTGAAAGTTTTTTGTAGAAAGAATTAGAAAAGACTGAAGGAGGCTGATGATATGGGCCAGCCTAAAATAAAGGCTGGAGAACAAATGGTTGTAATTGATTCAAGGGAACATGGGAAAGAATTGATAAGGCACATACCAGATTAGTTTTTAGGTAGAAGGGAATGCTTAGATTCACGATGCTTTTTTTTGGCTTGAGTGATAAGGATAGATATTAAGAGATGCAGGTACTTGGTTAAGCCTTCAGCCTAGTGGTTAAGATGATGATTAAAAATACCACATCCCATGCTGGAGAGGCTGGGAGTAGTTCCTATCTCTGACTCCTCATTCTAGCTGTCTGCATTCTGCTAATGCAGATCTCATGTGATGACAGTGATGGCACAAGTAACTGAGTTCTTGCCGTTCAAATGAGAGACATGAATTGTGTTCCTAGTCCAGCAGTTGGCTGTTGAGGGTATTTGGGGACTGAACTATTAGTTGGCATCTTTCTGACTCTCTCTCTTTCCTTTTATCTTTCTTTCTCTCCTCTCTCTAGCCTTTCTATCTCTGCTTCTAAAGTAGCTAAATAAAAACACTTACATTGAAGGTGCTAGGTAAGGGGAATGCTGTCTTACTTTAGATATTTGAGTTTGAAGTGACACTTGGAAGCCATATGGTGAGGGCAATAAGAAAATACATGTGAGGGATTGAAAGAAGGACTGATAGCCACCCAGCAAGGGGTTTCTCTCTGAAAGGTAGAGGAAGTTTCAGCAGCGAAACTTTACAGATACCATGTTTAGGTAAACTAGAGGAAGGAGAGTCAGTGAAAGGAAAGGAAGAATGATAATCTGGATTTAATCATAACTGCTTTTCATTTTCAGGAAAAACTTTTCCTGATTTTCAAAAAATATGCTGTGTCTCTACCTAAAATTTCTAAAAATCCCCAATTCATGGTGTTAGTGTTTCAGTTTTTTTTGTGTGTGTGTGGTGACTCTAAGCCAAAAGAAATAACTAACACTTTTATCTTCAGTTAACAGATGTCTCTGTATTTTCTGTTGAAAATTAAAAATATCCAGCAGTATTTTGTGAGTTTCCTGCAGCAATGTGAGATGCATTGGGTGACTGGTTGGAAACCAGAGTTTGTACTCTGCTGTCTCAACTTTTTCTTCATTTCATGTAAGGACATGTTTTACATGCTCTCATAATAGTTTGTGTAACTATCTGTCCTCATTACTGAACTGAGTCTACATGCTTCATGAGTAGAGGGCCATGTCCATCCTGTTCATTGTATCCAGTTTGATTAGCTTGTGGCAGGTGTTTAGAAACTAATTGTGAATTAATCCAAATTATGAGTGAGGTGGTCTATTATTCATTGTATACAATTCAGATTTTTATATATATATATATATATAAATATGTGCATGTATGTGTTTTATATATAAATACACCACACATATACATGTATGTTTCAAACTTCTGCATTCATTTCCGGAATATTACTCTTAGTGGAGTTGTCTTATGGTGTACATGAAATCTGTTGACAATATATGAATGCAAATGCTAAAAGGGAACTGCTTTTTTTGTAAGTTCTGCATTAGAGGGGAAAGGGAATTTAAAAATTAATTTGTATAACTATTAAGGGAATTGTGGTAAAGATGAGAAGAACTGTAACAAGAGTTGAAATTCACACAATACAGTTACTCATTTTATTCTTCTGACAGCTGTAGGAGGTACAATGCATAACAAACTACCCCCAAAGTTAGTGGCTTAAGGCAACATTTATTTTTTACCTCTCAGATTTGTGCGTTGTCTGATGCACTCTTCTGTTCCATGTGGTATAAGCTACAAACTGCCGGACTTCTGCAGTCATTTGGGAGCTTGACTGTGCTGGAATGTCTAAGAAGGCTCAGTTGATGCTAAGCAGGCTGATGGCTGTGAGCTTGGTACTGTACTGAAGTGATCTCTGTATGGGAATTGGATTTCCCACAGCATGGTAGTTGGACTCTGAGGGGGAGTATTTCCAGATAATAGTCACAAGCTTCTTAAAACCCAGACCCAGGCATTAGAAAACATTTCTGGCACTGTGTACCTGCAAAAGCAAGCACTAAACCTAGCATAGATTAAAGGAGAAGAGAACTAGTTTCTGTTTTTCAGTGTAATACGTAGCATGCGTATATAGAGTGATATTTGATCAAGAGCGACTATCTATGACTACTTAAATACACATAGATGCTATTATTTTTCTTATTCTAGAAATGAAGATTTGGATTTAAGGAGATGTGGATAACTTAATTTAATAGCTGCTATGTATAGGACCTAGGACTCAATGAATTTGTTCTCAGAGACTATACTCTTTTATTACTATCTAGAACAGCCTCATTCTGTGTAAATAGTGTGCGTTCTCATACATAATTATACATGCACACACAAACATACAATTAGTGTATTTAGAGATCATGATGGTAATAGTTATAATCACAGCAGTATTTTGTTTTGAATAGTTTACTGGGGTTCACATTCAATATTTGATTTACACATGGAATGAATTGTTTTCAATAGGTTAATTTTGAAATAATTTCAGATCTACAAAAGCATTACAAAAATAGCTTCATCCAATGCTTATGTAACCAGTATTTGTTTATCAAATATAAGAACTTAATATTGATGTGATCCCCTCCAACTAAATACAGACTTTATTTTAATTTCTTAATGTTAATCTGTCATACCATCTCATGTTATAGGAGCCAATCCATGATAGTAGATTGTGTTTAATTATCGTATCTCCTTAATTTCTTTCAATCCATCTCAGTTTTCTCACCTTTGTCTTTTTTTTTTTTATATTTATTTATTGGCTGGCACCGCGGCTCACTTGGCTAATCCTTCACCTGCGGTGCTGGGACCCCGGGTTCTAGTCCCAGTTGGGGTGCAGGATTCTGTCCTGGTTGCTCCTCTTCCAGTCCAGCTCTCTGCTGTGGCCCGGGAGTGCAGTGGAGGATGGCCCAAGTGCTTGGGCCCTGCATCCGCATGGGAGACCAGGAGGAAGCGCCTGGCTCCTGGCTCCGGATTGGCACAGTGCGCCTGCCATAGTGGCCATTTGGGGGGTGAACCAATGGAAGGAAGACTTTCTTTCTCTCTGTCTCTCTCTCTCTCTCACTGTCCAACTCTGCCTGTCAAAAAAAAAAAAAAAAGATTTATTTATTTATTTGAAAGTCAGAGTTGCACAGAGAGGAGAGGCAGAGAGAGAGAGAGAGAGAGGTCTTCCATCCAATGGTTCACTCCCCAACTGGCCACAATAGCTGGAGCTGCGCCAATCTGAAGCCAGGAGCTTCTTCCAGGTCTTCCATGCGGGTGCAGGGGCCCAAGGACTTGGACCATCTTCTATTGCTTTCCCAGGCCATAGCAGAGAGCTGAAAGTGGAGCAGCCACGTCTCAAACCAGTGCCTATATGGGATGCCGGCACTTCAGGCCAAGGCGTTAACCAGCTGCACCACAGCTCCGCCCCCCCACCTCTCTCTTATATGACCTTGCCACCTTTAAAGAGTGTCAGTGTCAAGTATTTGTAGCTTTGCCTTCATTTTCTATTTGTCTAATATGTTCTCATGATTACACTAGGATTATGGATTTGGGGAACACTATGACGAATCCATCATATAGTAGCAGTGAGTTAAGGTTATGAACATTATTTATTACTGGAGATGTTAACATTGGTCACTAGAATAATGTGTTGTCTTTCATGTGAAGCTACTAGTTTTTTCTCTTCCATATGGTATTTGTTAGAAGTGAATCATTAAGTCTTTTTCACACTTAAAGAAAGGTGAGATGGTTCCATGTCCAGGGAGAAGGGATATTAAAAAACCATGAACATATATTAAAACAACCCCTGTCATTAACAAATATTTCAAGCAGATGTCCTGAGGCAATGCAATTATGATGTCTTATGGAATGAATTTGAACCTCTCTAGATTAATACTAATTTTTCTGCTCAGATTTTAACTTTTTAATTTTAATTACAAAACTTATCTATATAATGGGACACAAGGAAAAATCATAAAATAATGCCAATAATTCTAATCAGCCTACACAAATTCTAATATAGTCTATTTATCACTTAAAGCATAAAACAAATTTAAAATATGCAATTCAAAAATTCATCCATACCTATACGTTTCATTTACTAGCTCTGTCTTAATAAATTGGATCAAACTGTGCATTACTGTTAGGTAAATATATTCAAGCATAAAATGTGGTACCAATAAATAATAGTTTTTAATATTATTTCTTGATATATTATATATTGTTTTCAGCCATAGGTTAGGTTTTTTCCATACTATTAAATTTGGTCTTTCACAAATACCTAGTTTTCTACATAATTTAATTTATAAGATATTGAAATCAGAAGGATTAAGAACATTTCTCATGATAATGGAGAAAAATACATAATTCACTATTGTTCTATTCCTTTAGCAGTTTTTAAAAAGATATTTCAGTGGTGAAATGATGAATTTAAAATAAATTCTTCGTTTTAGATGAAAATGAAGATGAAGTACCTGATTATTTACTAATTTATGCTTATTGTTAGAATCATTACTATTTTATTAATTTATTTTTACTTGAGAAGCAGAGAGAGAAAGAGAGAGAGAGAGCTCTGCCATGTACTGGTTCACTCCCAAATGCCTCCATCAGCCTTGGTCCAGAGGCCAAATGGTAAATCCAAAACTCAATCCAGGTATCCCTCATGGGTGACAGGAACCCAAGAATTTGAGATACCAGCATTGCCTTCCAGGGTCTGCATCTGCAGAAATTTGGATGCTGGAGCTGCAGCTGCAGCTGGTTATTGAAGCCAAGTACTACAATTGCAGTAAAAGAAAAAGACATACTCTGTAAGAAATCAAAGTTAATTCAAAGCATCTGTCATTTCATAGAGCAAAACAAAGGAACAAGCAAACTGAATAAATCTGCTTGTTGAATGCCTATTCTGTGCCAAAAACTTGAGAGGAACAAGAGACAGAAAATTGTACTCTTGAACATATGATAGAACTTCCACACGTTCATGAAAAAATAGAATTGAAAGATAAGTTTTTTTTGGTGCCAAAAATTTTGAAATCCATGCATAGTTTTTTTCATAGTACAGATTTTCAATAACTTTTTTAGGACCCTTCATATGTACATTTTCCAGAATGTTATTCAAAAATAATTTGTTTATCAATCTATATCTATCTATCTATCTATCTAGAATATGATGTGCTTTTGAAAATAATGAAGTAGGGGCCGACGCTGTGGCGTAAAGGGGAAAGTTGACGCCTGCAGTGCTGGCATCCCATATGGGCGCTGGTTCAAGTCCCAGTTGCTCCACTTCCTATCCAGTTCTTTGCTATGGCCTGAGAAAGCAGTAGAAGATGGCCCAAGTCCTTGGGCCTCTGCACCTGCATAGGAGACCCTGAGGAAGCTCCTGGCTCCTGGCTTTGGATCTGTGCAGCTCTGGCCATCGCGGCTATCTGGGGGGTGAACCATCTGATGGAAGACCCCCCCCCCGCCCCTCCTTCTCTCTATGTGTAACTCTGACTTTCAAATAAATAGATTTTTTAAAAAAATAATGAAGTAAGTCTTCATGAAGTAATTAGGGAGGATGCTCTGTATATACAAGGATTCTTCAAAAAGTTCATGGAAAATGCATAGCATAAAAATAAATTCATCAATTCCAAAATTATTTGCACAAAATGAACCTATCTTTTAATTCTGTTTTGCACAAACTTTTGAAGTATCCTCATATCACAAGATCAAAGCAAAATAAAAATCATTATTTATATGAATCATAGTTTTAGAATATTTTATAGTTAATAAAATATTTAAGGTGACTTATATCAAATGGTTAACATTAATTACATCAGTCTCCAATAGATTTAAGTCACCTGTATCATGAGAAATAACAGTATGTTTACAGGTGTAAGGGACCAGAGTGCATGAGGCAGACTCAACCTATGGTAGAGCCACTTGCCCATTATTTTCCCAAACATTTATGATAACTTGACAGATTACTATCAACTAGTATTTGTTTTCTGGCAAGTCATTTTTTAAGAAAGACATTATCTCAATTACTGACTAATGTTATATAACAAGTTTGTAAGTAAATAATTTTATTCCATTGTATAATTTGCAATATAAAGTAATGCATGATAATGTGACATAGTTATGCATAATATATAGTATTAATATGATAATTATATATTTATATTTCAAATGATTAATAACAGGTTTTTTAAAGATTTATTTTATTTATTTGAAAGGCAGAGTTACAGAGACAGCTGGAGACACAAAGAGGTCTCCCGTCCACTGGTTTACTCCCCAAATGGCCACAATGGCCAAAACGGGGCTGATCCAAAGTCAGGAGCCAGAGCTTCTTCCAGGTCTCCCACAGAGGTGTAGGGGCCCAAGCACTTGGGCCATGTTCTACTGCTTTCCCAGGCTATGCCGGATTGTAAGTGGAGCAGCCGGGACTCGAACCAGTGCCCATATGGGATGCCAGTGCTGCAGGCTGGGGCTTTAGCCTGCTGTGCCACAGCACCAGCCCCATGTTTTTAATCTTACAATTGACCTCCATATTTGCATCTGAGGATTCAACTGACCAACCATCAATCAAAATATCAGAAAAACATGTTGGCAATCTATTGATTATATAGATTTATTCTTTGTCATTATTTCTAAAACACTACAACATAACAATGACTTACGTAGTATTTATAACTTATTAGGTATTACAAGTAATTATGGGATGATTTAAAGTGGATGTATGTAGGTTAAAGGCAAATACTATGTTCTTTTGTGTAAGAAACTTGGGCATTTGTAGATTTTGATGTGTGCAGGGATCTTGAACTAATCCTAAGCAGATAGTCAGGAATTGATATTTATAAAAGGAATAATATATACATATATCCACATATATATGAATATACTCACATGTTATTAATTTAAATATTCAAGAATTCTGTAATCACTGAAACATATCCAAAGGGAGAAAATGATTCTTCAATAAGGAAAACACTATGGCATTTGATTTTCTCCCACACTAGTTTTCTTTGTCATCATCTCAAATATTTAGTTGAATAGCCTCAGTGGACACAGGCTATTAGGTAAATGACAGTGACAGATACCAAACTGGAATTTTAAATAGTAACCAAATCTCTTATAACCAGTCTCATATTTATAACTAGACTGAAGAGCTTCATCGTGTTTTTGCATAATTTTTCCTTCAGAGAACTTTGATCCCATAAGACAACAATTCTTAGGGGCTTGCATTGCTAGAACTAGAATTATGCACTTACAATGACAAAGTTGGGGTTGGGAAATGGTGAAAAGTAAGCATAGTAGATGCAAATTGTGGCTGCATTATGCTGTGAAATTAATGAGAGGTAGATAAGTGAATTTAAAGAAAGAAGCTTATGTGATTGCTAGTCTATGAAGTGAAATAGACATGCTTTTAAATGGCAAGCTGTCCTTTTTGGAGTGGCTCTAGCTAATATTTCAGTGTATGAGGGAAAGGTATTTGCTCTGGTATAATATGAGGAACTAGAAACAGTGTTGTATTACTTATTCTTCAGTTTCTTTGCATTCAGAATCATTTTTTTGTCTAAAAAATGAACTCCTGTGGTTTTTGTCATCTAGAGATAATATTGTGCATGTTACTGAATTCTAATAATATTGAAAAGAACATCAGAACATCAAAGAGTATACTTTAACACACTTTTTTTGCTAACTTATTGTCCTGTGATAAAATTGTATTTAATATTTATGTTTTTATATTTTCTAGTTAAAAATTGGTTGTTAACTAATTATAAAATATAAAGACTAATCCCATAATACATAAGTAGATATAGGAATTCACTTAGTACTCTCGTATTTAAAAAAATATTAGTTTCACTTTTTACTACTTTAATAAAGGAAATAATGTTTTATAATTCCTAATTTCATATTATATCAGGAAATAACTGCATAGTTAGTGTAAATTAAAATTAATCCCTCTTAATATTTATTGAAAGCCTCATATAAAATAGGGATTTAGATATATAATTTTATTTATCTATCTGTCCAGTCAGGTTGTATTAAAGTCATTTACAATGATTCTGAAAGGCTAAGTACTATTTTTATAAACATAGTGAGTCTTAATGTTTTCATAATCTCTAGCTACTAAGAGTCATTGTTGAATCTAGTACCATGGATAGTAATTGCCAGTACTGAGACCCAAATCCAAAACTCTTCCTCCAAAGTCTGCTTCTTATAACAAGTTTGTCACACTTTCTTGTATTTACATACATTCCCTTCAATCACAATCTTCTCTGAGTCATGCATCCATAGCTATTTGAAGAATCTGGAGTTATACGGAGAATATATAAATTTTACATGCACATATATGGCCTTTTTTCTCATTGGGAAGAATAGATTTTCTTTATACAAGCCTTATTGTTAGTGTTATAATTGGGTACATAGGCCTTGACATTATGTGATTTGTGGACTTACCTTATTACTGGTTTCACAATTTCAATGCGTATACATTTATTTTCTATTTGTTCCCAGGATCTCCACTTATTTTATATACATATTCTTTTGTAATTTTAAAAATACATTAGGGTATTTAAAAAAATCATAGTGAGGGTAGGAAAATACTTAGTAAATGTAAAATTAAATTATAATATTTAATAGAGAAAATAAAACTTTGCCTATATATGTGTGTGTGTGTGTATATATATATATATATGTATACTATGAAACTGCATATTATTTAAGTGGGAATTGTCTGGCCAGTTCATGAAGTTGATTTTTCAGGACAGTTTCTTAGTCTTTACCAATTCTTGTCATGCTTCCAAGATCCATGTTTGAATATATTAGAGACTGAACAAGTTAAAAGATGCTCAGAGATCCCTTGTACACCTGACTTTTTTGGCAGCAGCTCAAATTTTGACATCATGAATCAGCACAGTTTGCTCTTTCAGGGTCTGAGCTTCTGTTACTTCTTCCCCATTCCCTTCCTCACATCAAGGTTGGCTCAGTCTTTGTTTGGAAGCCAAGTAGCAAGATACATTTGCTCTCACTGTCAGTTACATGAAAAAGACACATTAACCTAGTATTCCATTGAATTTACATATAAATTGACTTAACACAGGGGGTAAGTCAGTTCCAAAGGGGACACTTTTAGGATAGATTGAGTATAATATTGAATGAAATTTTTATCTAAGAAAGTTTTATTCAGGCTCTTGCCATAGATCTCTTTTTGAAACAGCCTTTTCTCATCAATGTGTTATCTCTTTTATGGTCCCTTTAGGAAGGGATCTCTGGTTTCAATTTCTTGCAGTTTTATGGTAATTCTCACACCACAAATTTATAGTGTTGTCAGGTATATTGTGTCTTTGGCTTTTTTTAGTCTGAGGATTTTTTTTTTGAGCTTAGTGGCAATTGATCAGTGTCTTTTAACATTTTTACTTTTTCCTCAAGATTTCTTCATTAGTATTCTAGTCCAATCCCAGTCTACTCAGATTAAAATAAAACCTTCCTTTTTGTGCTTTCATCCCAATGGACTGATTTATAGATTTATAGTCTGGATACCCCCGACATGTTGATTCAAGAGGATAGGAAAACATACTTCTACTTTAATAAACTTTTAATTGGCTTATCTGGCGAGAGTAGATTACACATGATTTTCTTTATTTAAATTTGTGTACTTTTTATTATATCACAAGAAATTTTTCTGGTGTCTCTCTTTAAATGGTTTTTTTTTTTTTATTTATTTTTTTTTTTTATTTTTGACAGGCAGAGTGGACAGTGAGAGAGAGAGACAGAGAGAGAAAGGTCTTCCTTTGCCGTTGGTTCACCCTCCAATGGCCGCCGCTGCAGCCGGCGCACCGCGCTGATCCGATGGCAGGAGCCAGGAGCCAGGTGCTTTTCCTGGTCTCCCATGGGGTGCAGGGCCCAAGCACCTGGGCCATCCTCCACTGCACTCCCGGGCCACAGCAGAGAGCTGGCCTGGAAGAGGGGCAACCGGGACAGAATCCGGCGCCCCAACCGGGACTAGAACCCGGTGTGCCGGCGCCGCTAGGCGGAGGATTAGCCTATTGAGCCACGGCGCCGGCCCTCTTTAAATGGTTTTTAAAAATTTTCTAGATAATCCTTCAAAGGAATATGAAAACAAAGCATCTAGGAAGGAAGCTGCCTTTATTCTCTCTACTGTGCTAAATTTGCCATCCTTCCCACTTAATTTTGAAATACAAAAATATTTGGTAGTGGAAAGGAGAGAATTAAAAAGTATAAATATACTGAAACAATTGGATTAGTGAAAAAATTAAAGATTCTAGTGAAATTCTGAATATATATGCCAGTCATTAGAGTTCTCACTTTCCTTCGTTGTGCATGACTCTGAAGAAATACCATTGTGGAAATGCTGGCTGTTGTTTTTTTTTTTTTTTTTTTAAGAGAGAATTTTTTTTTTTTTTTTTTTGACAGGCAGAGTGGACAGTGAGAGAGAGAGAGACAGAGAGAAAGGTATTCCTTTGCCATTGGTTCACCCTCCAATGGCCTCCACAGCCAGCGCACTGCGGCCAGCGCACCGCGCTGATCTGATGGCAGGAGCCAGGTACTTATCCTGGTCTCCCACGGGGTGCAGGGCCCAAGCACTTGGGCCATTCTCCACTGCACTCCCGGGCCACAGCAGAGAGCTGGCATGGAAGAGGGGCAACCTTGACAGAATCCGGTGCCCCGACCGGGACTAGAACCCGGTGTGCCGGTGCTGCAAGGCGGAGGATTAGCCTAGTGAGCCGCGGCGCCGGCCAAGAGAGAATCTTAATAATGGAGAAAACACTTGGTCTTTTCCCACTGTGTCCTTTAGAGGGTTCACATTATCTAATTTCCTCATTAGATCTGTGTTCTATTCCTGATGGGGCCTAGATTGCTCAACTTTTTGAAATTTTGTGTGGTTAATCTTCATATGAACTGTAGATGTTTCTGAGATACTATTTTTACAAATCATTGCTGAGTTCTAGACAAATTACAGATATTTTCAAAGGTTTCAGCTTATTATTAAAACTGATATGAACCTTCTTAGCTTTGAAGGATTCCACACACTTAGATGTAACATAGACAAACAAAATGTTTGTATTGCAAACATTTTCTCACATTGTGTCCTCATTTTATTTTGTATCCACATTGACAACTATGTTGACCAAAATTTGGGGATGATCATGATCATTTAAAAATATGGACATTCTTAATTAAAGGGAATGAACAAATGAACAAAATTCAACCCATTAAGTATTTGAGCAGGTATTTTTTTTTTTCTTTTTGGTATAGGAACAATTTAACAAATTCAGAGATAGAAAGTCACTGTTCAATATAATTTTTTCTTGATGATTTGTCATGTTTCCTATTAAAAATGTTCTATAGACAGTCAAAACTAAGTTTTTGGGCTGGTCCCGCGGCTCACTAGGCTAATCCTCCGCCTGCGGTGCCGGCACCCCGGGTTCTAGTCCCAGTTGGGGCGATTCAGTCCCGGTTGCCCCTCTTCCAGTCCAGCTCTCAGCTGTGGCTCAGGAAGGCAGTGGAGGATGGCCCAAGTCCTTGGGCCCTGCATCCGCATGGGAGACCAGGAGGAAGCACCTGGCTCCTGGCTTCGCATCAGCACAGCACAATGGCTGTAGCAGCCATTTTGGGGGTGAACCAACGGAAGGAAGACCTTTCTCTCTGTCTTTCTCTCTCACTGTCTAACTCTGCCTGTCAAAAACAAACAAACAAACAAACAAACAACAACAAAAAAAAACCTAAGTTTTTACTGACCAGTTGCAGCTTAGTGGTCCAATGTTTACACTGACAAGTATTTTATGCACAGTTATTCGATTGTTAAAAAGTTCTCACTATTTTTTAGAAGACTGTATATTGTAGAGTATATGTTTGAAATACAGTTCTGAATTAAATTCTTTCATTGAAAAAGCCTAGTAGCTAAAGATTTTCAGTTTATTCTTATAATATATATAATATATTCTTATAATATAGTTGGAATCCATTTAAAAATAAAATAATGGAAGATTAAAAATATGCTAATTAAATTATTATTTGACTTTGGTATTGTCTCCATTTTTTGAACATGTATTTCAAGCATTTCAGTATTTGTATCATAGCTCAGGAGTAAGAGGCATTCTACTGGCATACAATTTGAAGATCAGTTTTATACAAATACAATTAAGGAGCTGATTAACATTTTTAAATAAATAGTAGAATTGAGTTATATTAGATGTTACTAATGCAGTAGTTAATTACTGACCCTTTTAGAGACCTTTGGTAAAGAAGAGAGAGACAGAAGATAAACTCAAATGTAAATTACCTTCTCATTTGGATTGTTATACACCCTAACAAGATTCTACTTTTTACTTAAAATAAATACCTAAACTGAGACAATTATTTTTAACTAAACTGAACTAAATAACCTATTTGTTCTTTCTGGACATTAGACAATTGGGATTTCAATTTTGCTGATGAATTTCAAGCTGTGTTCACTAATAAATTTGTTAGAACTGGATTTCCTTAATTGATATGTGGATTGTTCCATTCCAGTTAATTTATGTTAAAGGATGTATTTCAAGGTGTTTGTGAAGTAGTATATTATGTTGGTTTTGACATTTAGCATTTTGAAAATTTTCCTTTCTGTTTTTGAAGGTAAAGTCTTTGTTCTTCAGATATTTTCTTCTACTGAAATGAAAGCTCTGGCAAGTCTTTTGTCTGGTGATAACTACTGCTTTTAGATTAGCTATGCTGTGTTTCTATGGAAACAGTGCCGGACTCTGAGGTATACAGATTTTAGCCCAACAACACAGTGATAGCAACTCACAGTTTGTTCCCTCAATCAATTCTTTAACATATAATTGTGGTTACAGTTCACTGAAGAATCAAAATAAAATTCTATTAATTTTTCCACAAGTGACATAATAATCATATGGCATTTTTGTATCAATAGTGCTATGTAGTATTAGTCTTGCAATTATAGATAATTTGTTAAATACAGAATCAACATTTACATTGAGAATTGTCCTTTTTTAGCCCAGATTAAAAATATTTCCTTATATTTGACTGCTAGGATTTTGTTTCTTTTCCAATTTCAGGCAGTTTATGCCAAACAGAATCTCTTTGCTATATTTGCTGTAAAGATGAAATATGGAATCTGGAAATAATTTCAGGGCAAGGCATTTGTTCTGTTCAGTGACATGAGTTTATGAGAATAGAAAATTTTCCCCCATTGAATCCTGAGCGACATATAGCTGATTACATTAGTTGATGTGTCATAACAATGGTAGTAATTAATAAGCATGAGGCATAGAGAATCTTTCTCTTTGGAACTGATTCAACATTTTTTTAAATGTACAAGACTTGGCAAACATATAGGGCTGATGAAAAATGTCCATAAGGAGGGATGGAGTTGATGCCAGCAGGACATTAGAAGAGAATTTTCAACATTAAGATTGTACAAATGGGAAGTTAATTAAATAACTCTAAAAGGCTATTAGTGTGCTGATCTATTCCAATCGCCCTCATCCATGCCAATAGTTGACCCAGGGGCTTCAGGAGAAATTCAGGATGTTTTGATCTGTAAGCATGTTGCTTTTTGTTAATTGGATTTTCCCGTATTCCTTTTGATTTCTGAATAGTGAATAATTATGCTTTCTCCTGTACGATGAATATCTTTTTCTTTGTTTTTCTATTCTTTCTTCTTCAGTATATAAAAAGTAGATAGAAAAAGCATGGAAAGTTATGGGTAATTGTAATAAATAGATAAAAGGAAAATGGATGCTGAACCCAAGATCATGTGAAAAATTAATCAGAAGTATATTCTATATGATTTCTTTTTCCTTTACCTTTTTATTTCTTTTCACCTCTCCTCTGGAGTGAGTAGATGACAGGGAGACCTGATGTTCAGAATTCAGCATAGTAATAGGAAGGAATATTGGCCAGTCCAAACGGGGATGATGTGGATTGGAACTGGATGAACTTCTGCCTCTTCAATCTATTTGTGTCACATAGAGCATGGCAGATCTCTTCATTTACCATGTGGCATGCTTCTTTGTGCTAAGGACTAGTTAGTGCTACACTATTTATTGTAAACATGTAACATTCTTCTCTCATATTGCTCTTTGCATTTTTAATTTCCCAGAAACGCAGCCTTTCCTGATGCTTTTATTCTAAGCAAAGCCTCTTTCAATGATGCTTTAGCACAGAATTCATCCTACTTTTTCCAGTAAAAAACTGGCATTTATTAAAGATAAGTAGAGAAGCAGTGTTCTATTTGAAGTAGGTGGTAATTTGTTTCTGATATATTATGGACTTCATATTCAGGGGTTTCTGGGACTGAATAAATCTACGTATAAGAAGAATATATTTGAGAAATGCTCATAAAATACCTTTTTCCTCCCACTTTATCTGAGGAGATAAAAAAGCATGAACCGAACAAAAGAATAATGGAAGTGGTGCTTCTTTCTAATACACAGAAGAAATCAATAGAACCAAGGGTTTGAAATACATCGGATGGTCTCTCATGTCTATTAATCTGAATCAAATTAATTCAGATTAATGACAAATAAAATTATTGAGTTAGAATCTTAAAGCAAAGAATGTCAGGGTTTCACAAATGTTTAGTCAATGAACTTTGGTCAACCAGGGCAAGGCAAAGCCATTATCCCATTTATTCAAGGTATAAGAGTAGAGATTTTGTCAGTCATATTTACTGTTGTAATCCAATTCCTTGCTCCATCTCAAGTGCATAGTAATAACAACAAATATTTCTGAACTAAAAGACAATCTATGTAGCCTGCTGCAGTGTAATCACTGTCATATTTTCTGTTTATTTGTATTTTAATTTGAATCTTCATTCTTTCATCCTGTTTTGTGATTTGTAGCATCAGTTATTATATTTATGAAAATTCATAAAGGTAAAAGTTTAAGGTTTGAAGACACTAAAAGGCCTTAAGCAATGGAAGTGACAAAATCAAATTTGAATTTGCAAACTATTACATATATTGGTTGCAGGGCTAGGAATGGGCAGGAGTCAAAGAACTAAGAGTTAGGAGACTGTTGCCATAATCAGGAAAGATAAAATATCTCTGAAAACACCCCGGCAATGCCCATAAACACACACACAAGAAGAATTAGACATTACATATTTTTGATAGGTAATTTCTCAATCTATATGTTTTTGAAGTTTTGTTCCTCGTAAGGTATAGGAAGCGTTCTTAAGTTGACACTGGTAAATAAGGCAGTTGCCATGGGTGAAGTATGGTTTGGAGGAGCTACTTAGTTATTATGAATGATAACCTTTGGGAAAGATTTTTATGGATATTAAAAGCAATCTACATAGGCAAGGCCTAAGTATATAAGGATATTTGTGTTATGAAGTTGTAGGAAGAGAGTTCTTAAGGATCCAGCAGGGGAAATTAGAAAATAAGGTCATTGATAGGGTGGGGTCAGGACTTGGTGGGGATGGCAAATCTCAGTCTTCAGAGACTGGGCCAATATAGGAAAATCTTGAAACAGGCAAAATGCTGAAGAGAACTTAGTTATTTAGTAGTGTGAGAATGTAGAGCGAGATGAATAAAGTATAAGAGGTAAGGCAAGATAGCTGTGCAAGGGACAGATCATAAATCATTTATAAATATAATCATTTATAAATCATTTTAAGAAGTGTGAATTTCATTCTGAGGCATTAAAAAAACTCTTAGAAAATCTATTAACAACATGAGTGAGGTGTTAAAGTCACCATTTTGTAAATGCCAGTCTGGCTGCAAAGAGATGTAATTAAGAGATTAAAGACAAGCAAAACTGGTAGCTAAAGAGATACTAAAAGGATCTACAGGGGTTGGCATTGTGGCACGGCAGGTTAAGCCACGGCTTGCAATGCTGGCATCCCATATCTGAGTGCCAGGGTTCAAATCACAGATGATGCACTTTGGACTTAGCTCCTTGTTAATGCTCTTGGGGAAGCAATGGAAAATTCCCTGAGAGCTTGGGCTCCTGCCACCTATGAAAGGGGTCCCAGAAAAAGTTTCAGAGTCCTGGTTTCTCTCTGCTTGAGCCCTGGCTTTTGTGACCATTTGGGGAGTGAACCAAGCGGATAGAAATTTCTTTCTCCCTGCCTCTCTCTGTCTCTCTCTGTCTCTCTGTCTCTCTCTCTCATCTCACCCTCTCCTCCCTGCAGGGGTGTCATTCCGCCTGTCAAATAAATAAATTCCTTTTTCAAAAAAGCATGTAGATATCTCTTTCACAATATCTAGTAGCTGTGACATTTACCTTGTTCTACTTTCTGATTATTCTAGTGGAATGTCACGTAAAATTCAGCCATTTGATAAGACTGCTAATACACTGGGATTATTTATGATTAGTCTTAATTTTGTTATATATTTTAATATTTTTTAAAGATTTATTTATTTATTTGAAAGTCAGAGTTACACAGAGAGAGGAGAGGAAGAGAGAGAGAGAGAGAGAGAGAGAGAGGTCTTCCATTTGATGGTTCACTCCCCAGTTGGCCGCAACAACTGGAGCTATGCTGATCTGAAGCCAGGAGCCAGGAACTTCCTAAGGGTCTCCCACGTGGGTGTAGGGGCTCAAGGACTTGGGCCATCTTCTACTGCTTTCCCAGGCCATAGTAGAGAGCTGGATCGGAAGTGAGGCAGCCGGGACCAGAACCGGTGCCCATATGGGATGCTGGCGTTTCAGGCCAGGGCGTTAACCCACAGTGCCACAGCAGTGGCCCCTATTTTAATGTTTTTAGCTATTAACATTTTCAATAGAATGAACTAAAAATGTAGAAAATGAAAGGGAATGCAGCAGCATTTACTATAAATGTGATGACCTTTGGGTCTGATGATCAGTTAATACATAGAATGTGAAAAAATGTAGTGTATTTGGTAGACAGTAGACTCTTGAGTGCTGCCCTGGGCCTCTCCAATGTAATATTTGTTTTTTGATTTTGAAAAATGTATGTATTTTAGAGGGAGAGAGAGAGATTTAGAGAGCTGCCATCCACTTACTTACTCCCCAAATGCTTACAAAGTCTGGAATTGGGCCAGGCCAAAGCCAGGAACTAGAAACAGTCCAGACCTCCCACATCTGTAGCAGGAATCCAGCCACCTAAGCCATTACTGCTGCATGCCCATCTACCCTGGAAGAAAGCTGGAATCAGGAGCTGGAGCTGGGCATCCAGTTAGGCACGCTGATATGTTACACAAGTGTTTACCTGCATCTCAACTGTTTAGCTAAAACACTACCATCACCATGACCCACCCCCTACAAATAGAGTGGTTTAAAATTTGTCCAGCATGTAAACCTGGGTTCACTGGGCTAGAATAAGACCTGACTCTAGGCTGTTTGGAACAAGGACCACATACACTACATTTTTTCACATTCTATGTATTAACTGATCATTATCAGGAGGCATATTAGGTAATGGAAAAAGTTTCTGTTGACTTGTACCCTGAGCTAATCTTTATCTTTTTGCAAGTTACTTGCTAATCTTCCTCATCATTCATTCCTCAATTCAAACCCAGATAGCCCTTTGTATCTAGCTGAATTATATGCCCTGGAAGTGTTTTTGTGCATTATCTCATTTAACAAATAAAGAAGGAAAATTATTTCTCTTTTCTAGATAAGGATAAGATATTATGTGGTTTATCAGAATTTACATTACTACTTGAAAATATTCATTGTAAAAAAAATTCAAGTCCAAAATTGTTTGAAAATAATTTACTATACAATTCCAGTTAATAAATTACTTTTCAATAATACTCTGTGGCTGGTGCCGTAGCTCACTAGGCTAATCCTCCGCCTCGGCGCCGGCACACCAGGTTCTAGTCCCGGTTGGGGCACCTGATTCTGTCCCAGTTGCCCCTCTTCCAGGCCAGCTCTCTGCTGTGGCCCGGGAATGCAGTGGAGGATGGCCCAAGTCCTTGGGCCCTGCACCCACATGGGAGACAGGGAGAAGCACCTGGCTACTGGCTTCGGATCAGCACGGTGCACCGGCTGCGGTGGCCATTGGAGGTTGAACCAATGGCAAAGGAAGACCTTTCTCTCTGTCTCTCTCTCTCTCTCACTGTCCACTCTGTGTGTCAAAAAAAAAAAACACTGTGTTATTTGAAATATAATGGACATTCCTAAAAAGTTGCTTTTCAGGTAGTACCTTATTTTCTTATCTATACCTCTAAGTATTTAATTTGACCATGATAAGTGGTATCAGATATTTAGATTCATCTTTTTGTGGTAAGTGTGCAGTACAGCATATTGTACAACAAAATTATAAACTATTTTTATTGTGTCACAAATTAAGTTTTAAGGCATCTTTTTTACCTTTATTCTGTACTTCATCATCACTATTTCTTCTTTGTGTTACTTGAATTCAGTTACTGTACAGAATTAATTTTTTGGTTAATTTTCTCATTCCTCTTTGCTTTAGCGATCCCCATATACCTAAGAAATGTAAGGTTACTGAATCTTTCCAAGAAGCCACCTTTATTCCTGCATTTGCAATATATGGCTTCCAATGGAAGATACTTGGAAAACCTAAGCATCCTCAATGATGTAAAGCTGATACATTTGCTTCCTAGGCTGCTTTGCACTCTTTTATGCAAAATTCATGGTCTAAAAGTAGTCTTTAAAAAAAAAACACTTCTGAGCATTTAATATAGAAACCCCATCTTAATCAAGTGAAAGCTTTTTGTTATAATCAGAGTACCATCATGTTGTAATTAAGAGGTAATTCAAAATCAGATGATAATTAAACAGGAATTATTCTGCTTTCTGGATAAACATAAAGCATATTGTTGTTTTTAATGGAAGTTGCAATTTAGTTTTGTTTTTACCTTGCTTTTGGGGCTGAATTAAAAAATGCTATCCATTTGCAAAAATGCTAAACTAAATGCTACAAGTCTTAAGCCCCTGAAAATTGGTATCCACTTGAATTTCCCAAGTAGGCCCCCTGCTTTCCTATATCTGTAATATGCATCACTTGAGACATCTGCATAAAGAGTTTATAGCTTTTTTCGGGTGACAGAAAGCTGGAAGCCTTGGAATGTTCTAGAATGAGCCATATGTGCTACTTCAGTATTACAACTAGGAATTTGTGGGTGACAATCGTGTGTCTGCTGAATCTATTTAAGCAATTTCAAACTTTCTAGTTAATCTATATGATGCACAAAATAGGCCAGCGCCGCGGCTCACTTGGCTAATCCTCTGCCTGTGGCGCCAGCACCCTGGGTTCTAGTCCCAGTTGGGGCGCCAGATTCTGTCCTGGTTGCTCCTCTTCCAGTTCAGCTGTCTGCTGTGGCCCAGGAGTGCAGTGGAGGATGGCCCAAGTCCTTGGGCCCTGCACCCCATGGGAGACCAGGAGAAGCACCTGGCTCCTGGATTCAGATTGGCGCAGCACGCTGGCCATAGCGGCCATTAGGGGAGTGAACCTGCAGAAGGAAGACCTTTCTCTCTCTCTCTCTCTCACTGTCTATAACTCTCTCTCTGTCTCTCTCTCACTGTCTAACTCTGCCTGGCAAAAAAAAAAAAAAAAAAAAAAATATAAAAATACTTCTTCTGAGAATATTTTTCAAAAATATGTCTGATTTTTTTGATTTCTAAGACTGGATGGTAAATTTGTACAGGAATTTTTGAGGTTTTAATGATGATGCAGCCCAGTTAGTGTTTACTGGTTTTGGCAAAGGATTGCTGTATGTGGAGCTAGCATTCTCTCTGGCCAGGTTACAAGCAGTTTTCATGTATGGAGATGTCATCTTCCTGTCCTCACGGGAGTTTCAGCTCCTCACAACATATGTAGCTCTATTCTGCCAAAAAGAGAGGCAGATTTTGAATCTTGGCTTTCAAAAGCTGTTCCATCTGTAGCTCATGATCTGTTCTATAAATTCTCCAACTTACTTTAAAAGAATAGTATGTATCTTCAGAAGAAATGATGTGCAGGCTGAATATTTAAACAGCTCCGATATATTTTATTTCAAAAACCTGTTAGACTCATTCATTACAAAAAGTAAGAAGTGAAAGAGTAGCGGTCTCTATCTTTTATTGCCCTGAAAAGCAATGGCAGAAATCCAACTGGTTTGGCTCATTAACTGCTGAAAAAGGTTATGATTATAGAGGAAAACTCAGAGGTAAAAGGTGAGTGGAATAACTTATGCTCTAGCACACAACTAGAAAACGGGAAGTGATGGTAGCACCATGTCAATCATAGATATATAGGATCAATCTAAATCTAGTTACCAGATAAATTGATATATGAAAGGGACTCACAGGGCTGGCACTGTGGCATAGCAGGTGAAGCTGCTACCTGCAGTGCCAGCATCCCATATGGGCACCTGTTTGAGTCCTGGATGCTCCACTTGCAATCCAGCTCTCTGCTATGGCCTGGGAAAGTGGTAGAAGATGGCCCAAGTCCTTGGGTCCTGCACCTGAATGAGAGACAGGGAAGAAGCTCCTGGCTTCAGACTGGCCCAGCTCTGGCCTTTGCTGCCATTTAGGGAGTGAACCAGCAGATGGGAGACTTCTCTCTCTGTCTCTGCCTCTCTGTAACTCTGCTTTCCAGTAAATGAATAAATTGTTGAAAGAAAGAAAGAAAGAAAGAAAGAAAGAAAGAAAGAAAGAAAGAAAGAAAGAAAGAAAGAAAGAAAGAAAGAAAGAAAGAAAGAAAGAAAATGAACCAACAGCATTCAGGTATACAGTTTACAGACTATTGTGGCTTTGTGATATTAAATAAACAAATAGTCTCTCTCTCTCTCTCTTTCTGTCTAAGTGTGTAGAGGTGTAGCAATTTAAGAGACTTCTTGGGACACATGGATCCCATATTGGATTGAGGGTCCTAATCCCAGCTACTTCACTTAAAATTCGGCCTTTGCTAATTCACCTGGGAAAGATAGTAGATGGTGGCCAAAGTACTGAGTCCCTGCCATTCATGTGGGAGACCTGTATGGAGTTCTGGGCTCCTGGCATTGGGCTGATTTAGCCCTGCTATTTTGAGCCTTGGGAGAGTGAACCAGAAGATGGGAGATATCTCTGTCTCTCCTTCTCTTTCTCTCACTTTGCCTTTCAAATAAATAGATAATTAGATCTTTAGAAATGTATAATAATAAACTACATTAAATGCCAAGAACACAATTAATTCACTTTATTTCAAAGGAAAAGCATTGTGATGCTAATTTCGACTTAGGGATTTGGAAGGTGGTTTGGAGAAATATCATGAGTGGATACCTGTTAAGTGAAGGGTTGTTAGGTGACAATAGGGAATTAAGTCAGCATTTGAAAAGGTTCTAGAAGAGTGTGATACAGAGAATATGCTCAAACAGGTCAGTGTTGTTGGTGCATGATGAGAAGCAAGTGCTAATAGATGGTTTACAAAGCAAGTCAAAGACCAGGTCACATGGAGACTAAAGGGGATATTGAGATTGCATTTTAGAAATAGCAGAAAACCTCCAAATGGTTTAAGGCAAGGAGATGCATAGTTTATTAAATTCTGAAGAGATCACTCCAGTCATTTTTTGAAAGCCAGAGAGACTGAGGGGGGGGGGGGGCTCATTCACTGGTTCATTTCTCAAATGACTGCAACAGCCAAGAACTGAACCATGCTGAACTAACCAGTCTTCCATATGGGTGGTAGGAGCCCAACTACTTGGACCATTCATTATGTACTATCTTCAAAGATGCACATGAGCAGGAAGTTGAAATCAGAAATGGAGCAGGGACTTGAACTCAGACAGTCCAATGTAGAATGCAGGTGTCTCGACTACTATGCCAATTACCCACCCCCCCATTCTGGTTTTGTTAATTTGTATTTGAAAAAGAAAAATGCCACATGACATCAATATTTCCTATCAAAGCAAGCAAAAAATGTGCTGCTAACATCACCAAAAACTAGAAATATCCCAAATAATCATCAACTTAAAAATTATTAAACACAGTATGGTAAATCATACAGTGCAATATTTAGTCATAAAATGGAATGAAGTATCACTATATGCTACAGCATGGATGAACTTCAAGAACATTATGCTAAGTGAAAGAAACCAACATAAATGTATGCATATTGCAAGATTCCATTCACATGAAATATCCAGAATAGGCAAATCCATGCAGGCAGAAAGCAGATGAGTCACTGCAACATACTGTGGAGAGGTGTGCTATGGAATGACTACTTACTGAGTGTACAGTTTCCCTTTGGCTTGATGAATATATTCTGGAAGTATATAGTTGCGATAATTGCACAACATTGTCAGTGCACTACACATGTTGAATTGTACTCTTAAAAATTGTTAAAATAGTGAGTGTTATGGTTTTGCTTCTTAGCTAAAAAAGATCAAATATTTTATGAGCTTGTTGTTTATTGACTAAAACAGCATTTACCAAATCATATTCCACAAGATTACATGAAAAGTGTTAGAAAGTAAGTCTGAAAGCACTCGCTGCAGAACTTCACAAGGATGTTGACTATATTCTGTTAAAATGAATAATAGCTTAAGATTTTAAAAACTAGAGTATTTCCATTAGAGAAGAAGAAACAAATTTAGTGTAAGTTATTTTCTTTGACTATGTGGAAGATTGGCCAGAAAAAAATTTGCTTTATGATAATAGAAGATACAATATTAATAAGAAATCAAAGTAATTACTTAAAGTTTGTCATTGGGACAAATAGAATGTTCTATTTCACACTAATAGGTAAAGAGTCTATCATTAAATAGTCTGTATTCTGCATCATTGCATTTTATTCCCTAGATCAGCTGCATTTAATGAAGCCACAGCACAAATGTTTGAGAATTTGACACATCATTAACTGGGAAATGAAATAAATTTTCATTGGTAATTAAGAGAATTCTTTGTAAAATAATCTGATTTATTAAAAACAGCATTCATTAAAAGAAAAATGCTTGGTGACAATCACAGGAAGGAAATTCATTGCAGGTGAGTCAATTGATTTTTGCCTGGAAAAGAAATATTATTTTCTCTTAGAGAAAGCCATTTTTGGGGGAAATCAAAGTAGCTTTGTAACATTCAAAAATGTTGCAAAATGTGTTGAAAGTGGATTTATGAAAAATCTAGTGATGTGTTTTTAGTGGATTTATTAAGACAGAATTCACATAATATATCTCCTCCCTTAAACTTTACATTTTAATAGTGTTTTTTGTATATAGACAGTGTTATGAAACTAGTACTGAAATCTAACACTGAAATGTTTTTATTACCCCAGAAATAAACCTGCCCATTAGCAGTCACTACACGTTCCTCTTTCCCATTCTCTGAGTCCTAGGCAACCACAATTCAATCTACTTTCTGTCTCTATAGATTGGCATCATCTATTTTACAGTGGCAATCCATTTTGTGTCTTATTTCTGGTCTTAGTACTTGAATTAAAGTCTCACCCTGCGGGTTGTGGGGAAAGAAAAGCAATTAAAATGCACATGCCCTTGAGACAGGCATACTTATTTGTGACTGACTGTAAGAATGTTCATATGTTTTTTGTTTACCTGAGCTGGAATCCCTTCCCCATAATATTGTTTAGTCTAGCTGGCTTTTATAGTATTATACACAAATAACATTTTGTCTTCCAAAACCTGTGTACTTAAAATTTAAACATTTAAATCCTTCTTATATATATTAGTAATATACTGTATTGATTTCAGAATATAAAGGCATTCCATAATCAATATAGCAATAATCAAGTTGCAGATTGGCACTAAATGTAACTAACTTACTTCTATGAATTCAATGGTTGATGTATTGAATTTTAATGTTAGTCTAAATGTTGAATGGATTAATGAAATGAACAGATACATGAATGAGTTAATAAGAATAGGGCAAGCAGATAATGTATTGTATAGCAGTATATTATTAATTATTACCAATTATTGGTAGTGTTAGTCTATTCCTTTTGTGGTTGCACCTGATATTTAGTGACACCTATGAACTATATTGATTCCTCAGCAAACTCATCAAATGCATACCAGGTAACAGGTGAGCATAAGACAATTATAAGGCACATTAAGGGAAATCAAGTTGCATTTGAAGAATCCATACTATTTCTCAGATACTAAAAGCTTATTTCTTGACAAGAAATAATTTAAATATTTATCATGTTCATAGACCAGAAATACAAGTTATTATAAATTTCATAATTTTTATCTTTTTTACAGGGAGGGGGAATGATACTTCCCAAGTGAATTGTTAGTTTCCAACCATATTTTGTTATTAATGTTAAATTATAAATTTCCAAATTAATTTATTCTATTTGAAATGTATTACCTAACTAATTACATACAAAAAATAGAAATAAACTATTGAATAAAAGTACTTAGCTTTTGTGAATCAATGTATGCTTGAAGTATCAGTAGAAGGATACTGTTCCATTTAATAAAAATTCACTGATGTTACGAGAATATTAAATATCATTTCATTCAAGTAATATTTACTGAGATTATGCTGTAACACTAGAAGTGACTACAATCATGTCTCAAAATAGGCAACCTAAGTTAATAGCATAATATAGGTCTTAACTGTTGGCATTGATAACATTTCTTCACTTACCAAATCAGTAGGAATTTCTGTATCAATAAATATGACAGAAACAATACTACCTCCCTCAGAAATTTTTATGAGTGTTACATGAAATAATAAACACAAAGGACTTAATATAAGACTATTAATTGTTAACTTTTATTCTTATGTCAGTTATTCTGAGGTAATCATGATGTCATTGGATCTTCTACGACTACTATTTATATTTCAGACACACCAGGAAGAGCATTTCTCATTTTCAAACTTCATTTTTTCTCTTTATTTTATTCAGAGAAAGACTATCTATCTATCTATCTATCTATCTATCTATCTATCTTTACCATATTAATATTTATTTTGCTATAAACCTTAATGACATGGAAATTTATAAGGCCTAATTAGAAGTCTGACCAACTCTTGGGCATTGGAAGTCAGCTGCATATTGGTGAGTAGAGATTTTCATTTTTTGTTGTGCCCAAGAAGAGGATGATGGGTTGCATTCATTATCTTGTATTTATTTTTATGTACCAGGACATTCACACTGTTTAAACACTGGGAACAGTTGCAGAAACCATTTCCTGTTTTTGTAAATATGAATGAATTTTTTCTAAATTCCTTTCATGATCTGTCAAAATGACTTTTTAAAAAGACCTATTAATTTATTTGAAAGGCGGGGGGATGGGGAGAGAAAGAGAGAGATAGAGATAGAGAGAGAGAGAGAGAGAGAGATGTCTTCCATTCACAAGTTCACTCCCCAACTAGCCGCAGTGGTGAGAGCTGGGCCAATCTGAAGCCAGGAGCCTAGAGCCTCATCAGGGTCTCCCACATGGATGCAGGGAACCAAGGACTTGGCCATCTTCCACTGCTTTCCCATGCCATAGCAGAGAGCTGGATCAGTAGTGGAGGAGCTGGGACTCGAACCGGCACCCATAGGGATGCTGGGACTACAGGCAGTGGTTTTACCTGCTACGCCACAGCGCCATCCCTGTCACTATGTCTTTTTTTTTTTTTTTTTTTTTTTTTTTTTTTTTTTTTGACAGGCAGAGTGGACAGTGAGAGAGAGAGAGAGAGAGAAAGGTCTTCCTTTGCCATTGGTTCACCCTCCAATGGCCGCCGCGGCCAGCGTGCTGCGGCCGGCGTACCGTGCCTATCCGAAGGCAGGAGCCAGGTACTTCTCCTCGTCTCCCATGGGGTGCAGGGCCCAAGCACTTGGGCCATCCTCCACTGCACTCCCGGGCCACAGCAGAGAGCTGGCCTGGAAGAGGGGCAACTGGGACAGAATCTGGCGCCCCGACTGGGACTAGAACCCGGTGTGCCTGCGCTGCAAGGCAGAGGATTAGCCTACCGAGCCGCGGCGCTATGTCTTAAGTAACACTTCACATTTATGCAGCACTAATTGTGAGAATAATATTTCACATGTATAATCACATGCTTGGAATGAAACTTGGTGAGAGCCTTGATTGTATTTAACCAATATTAAGACTTTATCATGTGTGCTGTATGTTACTTAACGTTGATTTTTCAAAAGTTGTTATTCACTTTCTTAAAAAATGTTACTGGTTATAAAGAAAATGCCTCCATTTGTAAATTTTTAAATCTAGTTTCTTAGTTTTTTCCCCCAGTTTTACAAAAGGAACGATAGTAAACACACTATTTTTTAGCATGTCATTGTTTTCATGTCCTAGCCTTGTGTTGGGTTAATAAGAATCTTAGCAGTTTAGGAACAGATGTTTGGAGAGATTGAATGTGCTAGCTCATGTCCCTCACTCCCCTGGCTGGGAATTAGTTGGGGGTACATAATAACTTGATGCCTTCTTCTTTGAATGACTTCCCTCTTTCTTTTGCTGGATAATGCTTTTAATTTCTCTATTCTTTTGCTTTGGTTATAGTGGGAGATTATATAATATCATTGAAACTATATAATTACAATTTTATTCTACATTGATTTTGGAGTTTTATTTCACTTTTGATTCTGTTCCTTCCTTATCTATTCCTCTAATATAGTCATCCTAAAGTATTTATTTAATCTATCATTGCTGGATTTTCATATTTACTTTGGTTCTATGAGGAACTGTTTAATCTACTAACCATATGTTATGTTTTTCTTTTTGGATACAGGGATGTTCCTCTATTTGTTCCTATAATAATGGTTCTATTGAACCCAATATTCTCTCATTATACATACTACTGCATGAACTCAAAAATTAAGGCATATAAACTGACACATTCTTTGATTATGAGTATGACACATTCTTTGCCAAGAAATACCCATTTTATTGAGAACTTGGTGTAATCAGTATTCATTTTGGACTTATCCTTGCTAGAAGCACTAGAGAAGTGATGTATATTCCCCATATACATCCTATATGAATTATTTATGGCTTCATAACAAATTACAGTGGCATAAAATCACATTTCCATATGCCACAGTTCCCGTGGGCTGGAAGTTTGAGGATGGCTTCACTTCTTCATCCTGGTTTTTCATGAGGCTAAAATCACATGTGAATGTGGATCTGCAGTGTTACAAGGTCTGACGGGGTTGGATGGTTCACGTCAATACTGTTTCACTCAAATGCTGGCAAGTTAGTGCTGCTGTGAGCCGAGGGCCTCTGTTCTTCATGTGCATCTTCTATAGGAATGCTGGTACACCTTCATGGTTTGGCACTTGTCTTCTTTCAGAGTGACTGAAGCATGATCTTCTTTATAATCTTGCCTTGAAAGATTATAGACCCTGTCACATCTGTAATACCCTAATTTCCACACAGATAAGATATAATGCAATGCAGGAAGAGACTACTTAAGGATCTGAATACCAGGAGTATCAACTGGGAGCCATCTTGGAGTCTGGCAACTCCACATTCCCAAAGTGAGGCTCCATCAATTGCCCCATATTTATCTTTATTTCTTTACCATTGTTTCTTCATAAAATAAAAATATTATTTTTATCTTCAAATTTGACTTCAATACTTAAAATTGATTTGTGAGATCAATATCTTATCAAAGGAGCTGTTCGTTTCACTTGTTCTTTATTTGCTCATCATCAGAGTAATTTTCAATAACAATGCAACAGTACATGACTTAATCATTGTAAACATTATTTAGAATGTTTCTTATAGCCTGTACAAATAATACATAAATTCATATTATAGCTCTGAGATTTTTCTGGATTTCATATTCTGCCTAATTTATATACATACATATATATATATACTTTTGTATTTCAGTAGATACTCAAATTTATGTTTGTTTTCTTTTCTACTGATTCATGTTTTATACTATCAAATTTAATGAATGGAACCACTATGCCCTATTTTCACAAGTCAAACATCAGTTATTTGAGATACTTTTCTCTCTCTCATATACAATAGGAATATAGTTGCATGGTTTTATAGAGTCTACCTTCATAATTCCTTTCAACATTGCCACTTATTCTACATCCCCACTGTCATTCTGTAATGTATTATGGCACTAGTGTCTAAATGTTTACTATTATTTTCACCTCTCCATGACAAATAAAACTTTCTTAGTTATTTCAGAACATTCTTTGAAAAATTTAAATATGACTGTATTCCTTCTATGTTTAGAATCTTCCCATAGTTTCTTAATACCTTGCAACTTAACCTTATACTTTGTTGTTTCCTAAGCTCTTACTGCTCCCTTTTCTCACATCTGACTCCTAAGTCTTCCAGAATATTCTAGACCTCAACTCACTTGGTGACATGATCAACTTTGCAACATCTCTTCCTTTCCTCTCTCACCTACCAAACTTGAATTCCTCTTTCCAGGATCAGTGCAAAGGTTACATTTTCTTGGAAAGATTTTTTTTTTTTTATAATGAGTACCCCAACCCCTTCTTCAATTGTAGTTATAGGGAAATAAAAGAGAATGACTTACGATTTCCAGTCTCCTGAACTCATTGTGTTAGGTGACACACAGAAGACAAAAAGTGCTAAAGAATGGAATCAAATCCATTCATTTGACCAAGGTAGATGAATTACCAGAGTATTTGCCTCAAGCAGGAGCACTACACAGTTACCAATACACAACTGGTTGTGTGTCACCGGTACTTTGTAGAAAATGTTTTGTAGGCTAACAGAGAAGTAAGTATTATTAATATTTAATTGATGGGCCCGCGCCGCAGCTCACTAAGCTAATCCTCCGCCTTGGGGCGCCGGCACACCGGGTTCTAGTCCCGGTCGGGGCGCCAGATTCTGTCCCGATTGCCCCTCTTCCAGGCCAGCTCTCTGCTGTGGCCCGGGAGTGCAGTGGAGGATGGCCCAAGTGCTTGGGCCCTGCATCCGCATGGGAGACCAGGAGAAGCACCTGGCTCCTGCCTTCGGATCAGCGCCATGCACTGGCCGCAGCGCGCCAGCTGTGGCGGCCATTGGAGGGTGAACCAATGGCAAAAGGAAGACCTTTCTCTCTGTCTCTCTCACTATCCACTCTGCCTGTCAAAAAAAAAAAAAAATTTAATTGAGAAACTCCTGTGAGTCTTTTGAAATCAAGCGTTTTCATTGTTAAATTATTACAAGATTGAATTTTTGTACTTAAGAAAAATAATATTAGTTTTGATTACTAAATATTAAAGTATCAAAAATAAATGAAGACCCTTGAGTGAGTTATTGCAAATACCATTCTTGATTGCATGATTTCAAAGTTTCATTTCCGAATTGAAAAAAATATCTTTGGCCTCTTGAAATACTATGGTTAAATTTCCTAATCACATTTGAAGCCCCTAAATTGTGATTATGTAGTACTTATGTGTTACAAAAAATAAGAATTTGTTTTAGTTATAACTAAGAATGCACTTTTTCATTTAAAACATCTTTTAGTATATTTATTTCATTGTCAACAAGGAATGTCATATTGTTTCCTACAATATTTATTTCTTTTTATTTCCTCATATCTTTAAGAGAGCATATTTCTTTGGGTCTTAATGTTATTATATACAAAGGTGAGAATATTTTAATTAAATTAAAAGTTTTATTTTTCTTACAATACTATATCATCCAAATCACAAAAAAAATTAATGATTTTTCTGTCTTGCTATTTCTTTATTAAGACACAGTTGGAAAGTGTCTAAAAGGGAAAAATGTATAGATTTGTGTATTTTGTGTATGTATCAGAGAGAGATATATATTTATCTGATTACTTTTAAAAGAAGCCATTGAAATATCTGTTTATTAGGATAAGGTAAGAAATAGTACGTTGCTAATACTTTTAACAGGGATGGAAGCATGAGTTGATAAAAAAACAGCATAAACACTTCTACAGTGAATAATGAAGTTAAGGGAAACACTGAGAAGAAAACACAGTTCTCTTCCAAAGTTTGGATGAACCTACTATTTTAATAATTTTGGAGTACAGTCTCTAAAGGAAAAGTAGGTGATGAAATATGTAAAAACTGAAGATGATACTTGATACAGAAGGCATGACATGATCCAGTTGTTGAACATAATTTAATCCTTCCAAAGTAATATCTATTTTTGAGTCATAAATTAAAAATGGAAATATAACTTTTAGAAAAACATGTCTGGAAATTTTATGCACGAGGTTTTGGAAAGTTAAGACAACAAATATAGAAGATCATTTAGGAGACTATAAGCTAAATAGGGGAGCCAAAGAGTCTGCCGTAAGATAATGAAGACTTAGGGTTTAAATATCAAAGTGTTAATTTTCTCAATTAGTGAGGAGAGTAGGATTACTGAGGTTAGTTTATGTTATAGAGTTTATTTTTTCATTAAAAACTACTACTCAGAATTTCTTTTAAAATATCCCTATTTTTATGTAAAAAAACATAACTATCATTAGTCCACTTCATCTTGGTATTTTTTAGATAAAAATAAATCTGTGTTTCCTTTATTCATTTATGAACTTTAGTAACTTTACTGTGTTAGTGTCTTTATAATAGCTTTGGATAGCTTTGTTAAAAATTATGTATAAAACATCAGTGGTCATTATTTTTAGTTCTTGTTGATACATATTTCATGTTACAATTAATTCTATCTTTTCTAATTAGGAATGACTGAAGGATGTTAAACACACAACATCAAATATTTATGCGGTTGAAAGCTCTGGCATTGTTTCATTTAGCAAGACAGAGGGATAAGGTTGCCAATAGATCTAACTGTAGAAATGAGTTAATTCCTGGTTTTAACTCTGTGTCCCTTATGGGAAATGTAGACATTATGTTTTAGTTCATAAAATACTAATGGAATTGATTAAATGATACTTTGTAAAACTACAGAACATTCTGTCTTTAGTTGTTAGCACATTGTCAAACATGATGTTTTTCTTTCTAGCCATTGAACTAATAGGCAACTCTCATTCTCTACAGATGGAACCTTAGCACAGCTCAGAAAGTAAGCTGTTTCATTTTCTCACTGTCCAAATTAAGTTCCCAAATTCCCTTTAAAAAGCAATTTATGTATTGAGGGTCAGACAGACAGATCCCATCTGCTAGTTCACTCCCCAAATGTCCACGATTGCCAGAGCTCAGCCAAGATGTAGTCGGTGGCAGGGAACTAAATACATGTCTCCCACATGGGTTGCAGGACCTCAACAACTTGAGCCATCACCTGCTTCCTTCCAGGATGCACTGTAGCAGGAAGTTGGAATTGGGAGTGGAACTGGGACTCGAACCTATGCATTTTGCTATGCACTGCAGGCATCCTAATTAGTATCTTAACCATTAGGCCAAACACCTACTCTCCTATATTCCTTTTAAGAAAGGTAATGTAAGTAACAGGGAAATACTGCAGATTATGGTTTATAAAATGAGATGAGGTCTTTGTCCTTTAGGATTTACTTTTATGGAAGGGATGAATAACCAAACACAGGGAGATAGAAATAAAGATTGTTTTTCTTCATTACAACGTGTTGGGAGTGGATATGCTGAGCAGTTGAAGTCTTAAAACCAATCTTCAACCTCTCCAGGAAAGTAAGTCTTCAGTGAGGCTCTGGTCTTTGGACTAGATTGGGGCAGACTTTATTAAAGCAAAGAAAGAATCATCATATTCTACTTGTGGAGGATGGGGGACTTAATTCCAATTCAGGCAAACCTGGAAGAATGCCAAATGAAGAGGACAGCATGTACGAAGGCGAAGGAACAGGCTGGTGAAAGAGCTCTGCTAAATCAGGAAACTGTTCAGCATGCTCTTCACTAACGAGTTTAGTTCTATCCTCAGGGAAATGGGAAGGCCAGGAAATACACTAAGAATTTCACAAAGGGCAGGGATTTGATAACACTTGACTTTAAACTATTGTTCCGGGCTGAGCAAAAAGTAACAACCTATGCAAGAAATGATAAGAATTGATCTTCCTAAGCAAGAAAGTATCTTCATAAATGACAATAGGTAGAGGTATAAAGACAGACTGAATATGATGTGGGAAGACATTGAAAGAAACAGAGGCAAAACAAGAACACTGTAGTTTTTTCACAGAAGCATAGAATCTAGACAGTATGGGATGCTGGCATAAAAAGTATCAGCTTAACCCACTGTGCCACAACACCAGTCCCAAGAAACTTATCTTATAATTCCATTTTCCACAAACATTTTGAAGTTCTCTTGTACAAGTGTTCTTTTTTGCAAGCAGTGTGACTTAACTCTGTAGAGTCTAAGAAATTTACTGAATGTAGGCATGCTGAGTATAAACAATACAATATAGCTAGCTTATATAGTTATACTATAGTAAGACTAGCGACTAGAAAGAAACAGAAGAATACATTTATGTGTGTGTGTATATATATTATTTGTGAGTCACATTATGACTTGCTTTGAAGATTATAATCATGAAATATTGCCCTAGATTTTATCTGAAGTAGATAAACACAAATTCTCACCAAACATAATTTTTATAACCTTCTGCATGTTACCATGTTGACTTCATCTCTAGCATATCTCAAGAGCTCCACTTTTCAATCTAAGACTGCTACAGTATACATACTTGGGCTTCTAGATCTCATACTTCTTATGAGCTTCAAGGACTGTACTGTGGTTTATAAATAGACCCTCCATTGGATAAAGATCAGTGATATTTTTAACAGGAATACAGTTATGGAATCTGACCTTTATGTACATTAAAACCAATTAAGCCTTTGAGAACCTTGCCCAACAGCCGTGTGTTAAATGGCAGTTCCTGGAGAATGCTGTTAGTGTTAAATCACAGTGAATGTGGACAGCATAGATGATGTGAGAGCAGCTCTTCTCCTCCTTGACAACTCATTCTGGTCTATCACTTCTGGGAAAATTGTCAAAAGTTAGTTCTCAGCATGTCTTAAAGAGGACTCACACTGATCTTTTCATGACATTTTACTTACATATACAACAAGCAAAAGTAAGAGTGACTTTGGTGATAAGCATAGTTACTTTTGATATGTGTGCATCATAGATTATCTCTTGCAGAACTGCATGGTTATTCGGTTAGGATAAAATTTTATGCTCTGTGTTCAATATATGAGCAGAGAAAGGTTTTTTATTTAGATATAAATTATTTCATAAAATACAATAAAATATATGACTACATGTTTAAGGCTATTTGTTGTATGTTTGAAACCTAAATACAAAACATTTAAACATTCTAAAGCTTTTTAGAGCTATTTGCAATGTGGCACATGCTATTAGATAAACTGTACTGTACCTCTGCTTCAGACTTACTCATTTAGAAATTTCATGGTTTTTGCTATAATAATTATTTTTATTTATTTAAATCTTTTTATTTTTAATTAAAATTCAAATATTTATAATCATATAAACATATATGTACAAAGAGATGATGTGAGTTATGAATATAATGCAGAATAATTATGTGAAGTTAGTTAACATAATCATCATCTCAAATAACAGTTTTGTGGTGACAGCATTTGAATTTTATCTCTCAGAATCTTTGAATTGTATATTGCTCTATTATTGTTTATATTTACCATGTTAAACAACAGATCTGAAAGATAAATAATTATACTGTCCGCCTGAGATTTTATAACTTTTGGCTATTTTTCACCATCTCCCTGGCTCCCCATCCCCCGACCTCTGTAACCACCATTCTATCATCTTCTATGAATTTGATTATTTTACATCCCACATATGTGAAATAGTAACATCAGATATTTTTCTTTCTTTACCTGGAATATTTCCCTTAGCAAAATATTCTCCAAGTCCATTCACACCATTCCAATGTATGAATTCATACACCAAACATTTTTTATCCATTCATCTGTTGATAGGCACTTAGTTTGATTCTATACCTTAGCTATTATGAATAGTGCTGCTTAAATGTGAGAATGCAAACAACTCTGACAAATTGATTTCAAGTATCTCAGAAGTGAGGTTATCAATTCACATGGTAATTCTACTTTTATTTTTTGAGGAACCTCCTTTCCATTATGGCTGTACTAATTCATACTTCTACCAGTGGGGAAAAATTTCCTTTTTATGTACATCCTCACTAGGATTCATAATGCACCTTTTTTGATAAAAGCTGTTCTAACAAGTGTGAGATAACAACTCCTTCTGGATTTAATTTGTATTTCCATAATGAGTAGTGATGTCAAGAATTTTTTTCATAGATCTGTTGGCAATTTGTATGTCTTTTTTAAAAACCTTTATAGTTTAAAGTTTTATTTATCAGATTAGACATTTCAGATACAAAAGCTAATATAGACAGATACATTTAAAATTTTTCAACAGACCATGTTCCCTGTAACAGAACCTTGTAAACCCTGTTTTATTTTTACAATTCAATCTACATTAGTAATGTAATAAGAATTTCCCAAACTTAGAAAAATAATTTTCTATCCAACGTCCACCTAATTTACACATGGGTTTCCAGTATTAAAACTGAAGAGTTAGAATTCTCTCATAAAATTTTTTATTAAAAGTTCTCTTGTGGTGCATTTACCATTAAACAAATCAAGTCAATAATTTTTCAGTATCATTTGCATTACAGTAGTTTGCTGTCAATGTAATCAAAATCTAAAATTTCACAGAGTCAACTTACCCAAGTAACAGCCTTTCTCTGGAGGAACCTACTATTCATGGAAAAGATTGCCAACAGTATGATTAGGAAGGCAGGTTTAGAATGCCTTCTGAGACTAAACAACACAATTATATACACAGCTAAAGGACCTGGAGTCTTTAGACTGTATTTACAACAAACAATGTCTATTTTCCAGTGTCATACCAAGAGCTCAGTACTGCACTAGGTATAATTGTGGCTGTTAGCTACAATTCAGTATAAGCAAGACCATTCAAAAAATACCCTGAACCGACTGATGCTAACTAGAACTCCAGTACATCACAGTGTTTTAAGTAGTATTGGTGTGCTGCCCAAAAAAGCAACCATGATACCCTGCAAGGATGCTGTGCAAAACAGCCCATGTGTTTTCCTTTTCAGGGTTTCTGCATGCAGTGGCAGCATAAGTGCTGTCACCCAGATGTAATCCTTTGATGAAGGCTCGTATTTCTTCTTTTAAGTAATGCCTGCCTAGCTTTTAAATTTTTTTAAAATGTTTTCTTGCTATTGAATTGAGCTCCTTATATATTTTGGCTTGCAAATATTTTCTCCCAATCAATACGGTATGTCTGCACAATGTTAATTGTTTCCTTTGCTTTATAGAAGCTCACATAATTTGGTATTAAATTCAGGCTCAAAGCTACCATGACAGGCATGAAAAAGTACTGTCTTCTGGGTTTCTTTATTAAAAATATATACAGTTGAGTGCTGTAGTGTCTTCATGAAAATGATTATTGAAACTTTTAATTAAATACAATTTTCTGTATTAGTTACTTGTTAGATAATAATATTGATTTGTGATTGTTATTTCAGATAGTATATCACATTGGTTGTGAAGACTGAACTCTTTTGATGCCTAATACCTTAGATTTTCAAAAGATAAACTTGTCAATTAATTTAGGAACTCTCATCATTTTAGATCAAATCAGATTTTGACAAAGGTTTAAGAATATGTAAATAAATTGCCTGGACAAATGAGTATAAAGTCTATTCTCTAAAGAATACTATTTTTCTGCTCTGTCCTTGTTTGGTATCTAGAACTTGATTCTAATTATGATAGATTAAAAAATACTTGTAAAAGTATCCAATTCCATTATTGCTTTAAATTTTGATCTTTAAATCAAGAAGACCATATTTTAAACTCTGGTCTTTAAGAACCCATAATAAAATTGATTGAAAATGATGGAATTCACAGTATTACATGACTTACACACAAGTTAATACATAGGTGAAATAAAATGTATATGATGAAATTGTATTAGTACTTTATCACTAACAAATTAATAAATTTGTATTAGTACTTTATCACTAAAAATTAATGAAACATCTGGTCGAGAGTACCTTTTGGATGTGTTTGTATAATTATTCTCTTGAGATCCTTTTTCTTGTATCTAATAGTGGTTTCCCCATCGCATGCTAATTCTTTCTCTTTTATGAATCTAGAAATTGTCTAAATCTGAGTAGTTTTTTGGGTAAATAGATTTTTATATGAATTATATGTAAATTTTAGCCCCTGTGTCTGGAACTGCTCAAAATGTTCCCTTTGAGTTCAACAGATGATGAATCCATTGCCTTTCCTTTATTCCTGCTGCTGGTTCTACTGTCCTAACAAGAACCCTCGTCATCTATGATTTGCACTATTAATAGTGACACCTGATTTCTTTTGCCTCGGGTCTTGTCTCAGCTTAAATCCATCATCCACACCTCAAGCTCTGTGATGTAAAATATAAATCTAGGTCACTCTCTAAGTAAAACTCAAATGCATTTGCATGTAGAAATAGTGCATAACCTGGTAATACTGGCGATGATGGTGTTTCTCTCCATACACCAAACTTCTTGAGTACTTTGCATGATGGTTCATTCTGTACTCTCTGCCAATGTCCTAGGAGCAATAATGTAAATCAGCTCTTTACCACACAGTCCTCTCATCTTTGAAGGATCACTCCACAGTTTTCCCAGGTCTCTTGAAGCAAAGTCTTGCTGTTATTCATCTTGGTACTTTTGGCACCTGGCTCTGTGGTTGGCACATAACTGGCAACAAATCTTTGTTAACTTAACCAAACAAACCTCATTTTTTTTTCCACTCTCTCATTGTGAAGTAAGGGAAATGGCAACTGCAGTTCACTCACATTTGAAGGAATTGACCCAAGAAAACACTCACTTGCTTAATTTTTAACTGAAATGCATTAGGCTGCTGCTTATCTCCTCTTTATATAAAAGGTCTTCAAAAAATTCATGGAAGAATGCTAATATGAAAAAGCTCTCCATAGCTTTCAAAAAATTATACTACAAAAAAAACTTCATGTTTAAAAATATAAATTTCTTTTTATCTTATTTTTATGATACATAATGGGCTTTCGACTTTATTTATTTATTTAAGCTTTTTTAGAGTTTAAAGATTCAGTATAGTTCACAGATACAATTCTAGGAATACAATGAATTTCCCTTCCTCCTTTCCTCCCTTCTTCCCTCCCCTTCACTCCCTCCCACTCTCACTTCTCTCTTTCTTTTTTTCAGTTTTTGTTTATCTTTGTTTTGTAACTTTATTAAACCAATGGTTAAGAATTTTCTATTACTACAGACTGTGATTACTTTAAAATGTACTGTATGTGAGTGAAATTGTCATCTTTCCACCTGACTATTGTTTATGGTGCTTACCTATATTCCAGCTAAATTAGAGTCTTTTTGCTTTTTACTTGTTAAACTTTTTATTATAGAACATTAAACCCTTGATAGTAATGTAAATTAAAATGTTATCTCAAAAACTAAACTTATCTTTTAATTCTACTTTTTGAAGGACTTTTTAAAATACCCTCCTTTGATACTGTTGGGATTTTTTTAACTGTACTCATATTTGTATTTTGAATCATATTTGTTGTTAGCAATGTTTCCTCTACAGAGTTAGTATTTCTGATGTTCTTTACTTCTTTGTGTCTTCTTTTTCTGGTATTAATTTCCTTCCACATTTTTGTTTCTCTAAAATGAAAAAAAGAATATAGTTTATTTTTTTTACAAATAAAAAAGTATTTATTTATCTGAAATGTACAAGAAAATTCTTCAGCAATCATAGTTACTTTAATATATACTGGGATTCACCAAATGACTTAGATGTGTAATGATTCAACAAAGGACTTCAAAATGTCAGTTATTTCAATCCTGAGAATTAAATGCTTAATGTCATAGAATTATTTACTTATGAAATGTGATTCCTAAGTGGTACTAAGAAAAAGAATTTTTTATGTTTTCTAAAACTCAAGTCATACCATCAGTCTTTGTATTTCATATGTGGAAATTTCCCTAGTACGTATGAGAGAATTGGAATATTATGCTACATGCCTTAATTATTTAGATGTTTAGAAAAAACTTTTAAAAAAATACATCTTTTTTCATATTTTTGGTTTTATCCTGGAAAATATGGCAGATGCTTTTGGAAGAAACTTCTGTCTACAATCATTCGACAAAATATACCTGATTTACTATTATCTGTGATAAAATCTTTTATTTCCTAGGCAAACATATATACCCAGAAGACTAAATGATGTATTGTAAAATTTGGTATAAGAATTAAGTACATTAAATAGCAAATATATTAATTTTTAATTTTACACACAGAGTTAGAATAATTAGGAACTTAAGTTGTCAAATGAAAACTGAAATAAAGACTTTTCTATTCAACACCTTGTCAGCCACAGCTGTAGTTTTCTTTAAATGCTTGCTTTAGACTTATGCCAAATGCTCTCTAGTTTCTTAGAACATGATATGACCACCTCCACAAATTATGTCAGTTTTATAGTTAAATGTTTTTTTCATGATGCAAAGGCTACTAAGCTAAGTTTTTTTTAAATAAAGTTTTTAAAATTAATCTGATATCCACTCCATGTGTAACTTTATATATCTAAAAGAAAAAGCAGATGGAATGTTTGGAGGGTGGGAATATACAATGCATTTGAAATGGGACTCATAGAATTTCTTTAATTTAACTGACTTATATGCACCTTAAATTATTTTAAATTTGAAACTGTTCTTTTCAAATTGCGTATTGCGTTTTTAAACTAGCTTTGCCTTTTTTGACTTACAGATTTTTCAGAGGAATTTATGAATACATTAGATTCTCAGGGTCACAACAAATGCAACATAATTCTCATTAATTTTCATGTTAATGTGAAATTAATTCAAAGAGAACAAATTCAGTGCAGTTCCTAGGTACAATTCTAAGAATATAATTATACTTCATTTCCTTCCTCTCTCCCTCCTTCCTTTCTTCTTCCCTTCCTTTCTTCTTCTTATTCTCCTTCCTTCCTTCCTTCCTTCCCACCTTTCTTAATTTTTGAGTTAACATTTTTCATCTACATCATATTCAAAGGCTTAATGTTCCACTAAATAAAAAATCAACAAATAAAATATAAAAAGACCATAGTTCAACAAGAATATTGGCAAGAGCTATAAACAATAATTAAATGAAAAAAATCCATTGCACTTACGTATGGTAAATTTTAAAATAATCACAGATCATTAAAACTATATATTCTTTCTGTCTGTCTATCTATCTATTAACTACCTCAAATAAGAGAAAATGTGATATTTTCCTTTTGGGTTTGGCTTATTTACCTTAACGTAATGATCTCCAGTTGCATCCATTTTGTTTCAAATATCAAGATTTCATCCTTTTTTAATGGATGAGTAATATTCCACTGGGTATATATGTCACATTTTTTTTATCCAGTCATCAGCTGATGCACATTTAGCTTGGTTTCATAACTTAGCTATTGTGAATTGAGCTGCTGTGAGCGTGGAAGTTCAGGTAACTCATAAATCATAGATTTTTTTTGTCAATCATGATAAAAAGTTCCAATAAACTGCAGATCACTGAAAATTTTCTCCCTGAACTATCTATTTTTCCTTTGTATTTTTGAACCATTTTGCTTTTTGCACTGACTTCTTATCTAGCATATTCTGAGACACTGTGAAGGATATAAAAGGATCAAGACCTTGACTCACTGACCAACATCTGTATTTAGTTTGAATAATTCCCAAGAAAAGATATTTGAGAGTACTTTCTCAAGTTAGTACCACCCACAAAAGCATAGCATTAATACTACCAATAAGGCAAATCGACATTTTAAATGACTTGTCCACAATTGGCAATGAGAAACACTGAACAAAATTGCTTTATTTTGAAGTTTGGTGGACAAGAGGTGCTTTAGGTTGTTGGTGCACAAAAGCAGTGAGCATCTCCTTCCTCACATCATATCATTAAATGGTGCGCCCAAACTACCAGCCTGGAGGCCCTTGAAACACAGAAGGATGGTTTTGTAACTTTTTGATTAATGGGCAATTCTCTCCTTTGAAATATGTGTGGAAATGTTAAATTTCTCTTACGTCAACTGTTTCTGAGGGACCATAATAATACAATCAGAAATTCGCACTTTTATGAAGATTATCTTATGATTATTATATTGGCTTTAAAATTAATGTAGCATAAATAATAAGGCATTACACTAAAAATCTCTTCATTTTAAAAATTCTTTATAGGTTGACTCTTAAAAACTTTCTGAAATGCTTCTGTTATATTGCAGAATTTTCAGAAAATTAAAAGCTTAACAACAAAGAACCATGGTATGTGTGTTCTAAAGAGGATAGTAAAATATCTGAAAGTTCATGATTCAAATCATTGGAATAGTGGCTGAGATGTAAATATAGAAGATTGTTCCCTGTGTTCAGCAATTATTTCCCAGTGCTGCTTATTAGGAAGCATAGACAAACTGACATTGAATATTAACATTTTTCTAGATGTGAAATAATCATCTCAATCTTAGATGCTGAAACTGGGTTTATTTAGTATTTTCTAGTCTTCCCTCTAACCAAAAAGAAAAAAATATTGAATCAATGTTTACAGTTACTTTTTCCTAAATAATGTGATATTTTGAAGTTTGTATTTGAGTCCTCATTCTTCCATAAGTAAATTTTCTTTGCTTATGTGCATTTTATATGCATAATGGTTGAATAAAAGACTAATTTCTATTATTTTTATTCAATGATGGCACATATTATAATTATGTTGACATGTCTTAAAATATCAATACTTCCTTTCTCAAAGAGGTTTAATCCTGATTTATTTTAAAATGAAGTATTTGGAATTTGAATTGAGAATAAATTCTGTGAATTTGATTATATTAATATTTCATTCCTTCAGCAAATACTCAAGATACATATTAATACTCATATTATATAACTATTTAATATTTATAGATATTTAAGAGGTGATGATTCTTACCCTCAAGTAACTTAGATCTATGAACACGAAAGACAAATATGACACTACACTGATGAATACACTGCACTGTGATTACCTTCATGATAAGGATATGAACCAAGTGGTTGAAGCAAAAGCCAGACTAATCTTTATGAAAGAGCTGTTGCACTTGGGTCCTGATGGATATTAGGTTGGTAAAATGTAAGAGATTTGATAAAGCTGAGAAGAGCTGATAGTACTGAGATTCTCAGCAGAGAAAACTGAAAATTTGTTCAACTTTCTGAAGGGGCAGAATAGTGACTAAGACTACCAACTCTAAACTAGACAGATGAGTCTAAGCTCTGGTCTGTGCCTAAAGGCTTTGCAACCCTGAACAAACTACTCAAGTTTATTGTAGGACAGTATTTTTTAAAATTTATCCACCAAAAATAATAAATGTAAAATTGAACTTGATATTTTCAACTTTCATCATTACTATTTTTGATAACCTCTCCTAACTAACTAAATTCAAAAGGAAAGGTGGATGTGTGACAATGGGTGAATGTGTCTAAATATCTAGTTTCTACCAAGAACCTTAATTGAATTTCCTTTGAAACAGAGTTGAGCATTTAGCATTGGTGTGCCTTCCATGGAACAATTATTTTATCTTTGTCTCAGATTCAAAGTATTTGCTCTCAGCAGCCATTTGAGGGTTCTCAGGGGATGTCTGCCTGAAAAATAGCTATTCCTTGTTTGCATTTGTTTGCAAATTTTACAAATTTCAAGGCAATGTGTGTTGATAATACAGATATACAAATGTTCAAAATGAACATTAATGCAAAATGAGAATAAATTAGTTATCTGCTATTTATTCCTTATTACTGCTCTACATTATGAAAGACTTTTCATATTTTATCAAGTTATATTCTTTTATTTTTGTATAGTTTTAATAGTAAAATAATGATAGTGAAATATAATCATAAGTTAGTAACACTCCTACAAATGCTTAAATTATAGTATATATGAAAATAAAGTAGTATTATAGAAATTGGACAAAACTAAGCAAATAATTTATTATTTATCTGATTACTAAATATGTAGTAGTTCATGTTGATTGCTTAGTACAGTGGCTAACCATTAAGTTAGCTTATTCCTTCAATACTTAATGAGGATGTCTTTGTTTGTATTCATTACTCATGGTTAAAATGAACTTCCAGCACTCAAGAGTATTAAAAATCACATCTAAAACTGAAATAAGAAGTTCATATTCTAGTAGGAAGAGAAGGTTTTTGCAATGAAACTTTACTTCAATTTTACATACTTTTTTCAGCCTATCAATCAATCGGATTCCTTTTATCTTCAATTTATCCCTATAAAACATAACGGATTATCAGTTTGCTTTGAGTTCTTCCTATGTACTAGGTTTAGTAATAGGACTTGAGTTTTTTGGGTTATTAATTATTTAGAAATTATATAATTAATTAAGCTTTCATCATGCATCTGATATTGGAAAGTACTGGTAACTTTATACAGCCCAGACAGACTCTGAGCTTAGAATGGTATCTTCATGGGTTTTGTCATTCTTTATTCTCCTCCATTGGGGCAGAAGAATCTCCTCCTTTGAACATAACGAGGTCAAGTTCTCATCAGTGATTTGATAGTAACAAATTTTCAATTTATTTTTGAAGTCTCTTGAAATAGAATATTGCTCCAAAGATTTTTATTTGTATTTCATAGAGAAAAAAACATTATCAAGTTATTTATAACTAGTCTTCCCAATTATTACAGTTATTATAGCACTGATTACTAATGACAAAAGCATATAAGCTTGTTTTTTCTTTTAGTAGCACAATTACGATTGGGACAGTGGAACCATTTTGTCTTCTTGGTGGTTGTGGAGGTCCCTGAAGATGGAAGCAAGTCTGACTTGCTAACTTTTGCATTTTCAGCATCACATATCACACATTTTTCCAAACAGATCTTTTCCTCAAAACTTCAGTATCATTTATGTAATGGTCTGACATTTCCACCTGAATATATTGTAGATTTCTGAAAGTCAAACATGTCAAAACTTGGGTTTATTATTTTCTGAAACCTATCCTATCTGCTACTGTTTTATCATTTCAGCTAATAGGAATTGTACTCTTCCTTTTGATAAAGTGAAAATCTTTGGGGTCACCCCTGAATTTCCTTTTCCTTGTTCTCTCTCATTCTCTTATCTTTTTGATAATTAAATCCTATAATTCTATCTTCAAATTGTATCCAGAATCTGATCTGTACACTCACAGCTGCTACAACTCTGGCTTGAGCCATTTGCCATCTCAACAGTACTGTCAAGTTAAATCACCTTTCCATTCACTGTCTTCCATCCTCTTACTGTTTTCTCCAATTGCATGCAGAGTAAATGTCAAAGTGCCTACAATAGCTACAAGGCCTCATAATAATCTTCCCTCATCACTCTTCTGGCCTCATCTCCTCATCACACACTCAGCTCCAGAAACTGGCTGCCTGCTCTTCCTTGAATACACTGCTTAAGGTTTTACTAGAGGTGCTTGGTCTGCCTCAAATCTTCCTCTCTCAAATGTGCACACATAGCTAAGTTTGTCGCCTCCTTTAAGTTTCTGTTCAACTCTTACCTTCACAATGAAGCCTTCCTTTCCTCATGGTCACCCTATTTAATATTTCGTGTTGTCCATCTTCCTTGTACTAGAACACTGTGAACCCCACTCCTATGCTGTTCTACTTTTTCTTTGTGCGACTGTTCTTGTCAAATGTTGACATACCTAATACCTTCTTCATTATTTATTCTTGACTATTGCTCACTGTTTATTTGCCACACGCTCAAGGCTCATAAGACTTACGTGTCTTTTTTTTTTAATCACTGATGTATTCTAGATGATTCTGGCAATACTACCTAACAAACATTTGTGAAATGAATGAGAATATAAGGTTGATTTTTTTTCTTTTGCATTTTCAGCAGATTACCACACTCACACCCTCCAGGAAGCCATGTTAATGCTAACTTGAGAATGTTGAGTTGATGTGGTTAATCTGGCTAAAAATAGTTGAAAAAAGGATTTTCTAGGTTGCTTTAGGCTGTTTCAGGAGTAGGCAAGTAGGTTGAATCCTACATTGCTTCCTCCCTAGAAAACATTATCTTAGGCTTGCTGCTACCATATCCTCCCTCCTTTGAAATGTCAACTCTCTCAACAAACTCTTCTTTTTCTCCTGCCATGTATTAGACTTAACTGTTTTATCTTGTGTACTCTGACAGTAAACAATGAAGGAAAGACACAAAAATCCCTGCCTTTCTAAACTTAGATTGTAATATTAGGAGACAAACCAGTGAAAAAAGTAGACAGTTTCGAACAGATCCCTATAATGATTAAAAGTATGTAAAAGTGGGCCAGCGCTGCAGCTCACTAGGCTAATCCTCTGCCTTGCAGCACCAGCACACCGGGTTCTAGTCCCGGTTGGGGCGCAGGATTCTGTCCTGGTTGCCCCTCTTCCAGTCCAGCTCTCTGCTGTGGCCCGGGAGTGCAGTGGAGGATGGCCCAAGTACTTGGGCCCTGCACCCCATGGGAGACCAGGATAAGTACCTGGCTCCTGCCTTCAGATCAGCGCAGTGTGCAGGCCGCAGCATGCCGGCTGCGGCGGCTATTGGAGGGTGAACCAATGGCAAAGGAAGACCTTTCTCTCTGTTTCTCTCTCTCACTGTCCACTCTGCCTGTTAAAAAAAAAATTAAAAAAAATAAATAAAAGTATGTAAAAGTGGAAAGAGGATAGGTAGTTCCCTGGACATTCAATATGTACAGTATCATGTGGAGAGCTCTCAGGGAAATCCCACTTCACTCACATTTGAAGGCCTTGAAGGATACCAAAAAATGGACCATGTAGATATTCGTGTATTGCATTCCAGGTAGAGGAAAGGCATGAGGTGACTTTTCACTTGGCATTGAAATGATGCTGGAGTCAGGATGGCAGGCGCTGAGTGAGTGAGAGGGCAGTGATATAAGTAGCAGAAGTTATTGTGGATTTTTGTGAATATGTTTGTCTTCCTGGACTGTGAACATCTTAAAAATAGTATCAGGTCCTTCTTACACAAACAGTGTTCAATAATAGCAAGTACTCATTAAATACCATTTTACAATATACTAAATTTTTTCCATACTTGATTTCTTGTCTGAAAATTTAAAATATTAGTACAGTATTTGCAACCTATGAACTTTTAATAGGCATAAATCTCATAAGTTATTCAATATTCTCATTTCACATTTATGAAAAGAAAATGCAAAAGGTAACATAAGATTTATTTTTTCAATTGTTTAAAGCCAATTTTATGGTGAATAAGCATTACCCTTTCTTCATTAGAACACTGAAATTTAGAAAAGGAGTTTAAACATTTTTTTTTTTTAAACAGCATGACATTGGCTTGTGCATCAGGAAATCATTATTTGGTAACAAGATGACTGTTCCAAGAAAATAGGCACATTGAATCTTGTAAGCCAAGTGTCTAAGTTGTTTTTTCATGTATTTATACATGCCTTGTTCTGAGATCTTCCTCTATTAGAAAACATTCTTTTAGTCTCACGGAGCTTGTGGGTGAAATCCATCAAATTGAATTTAGACAGGGGTTGTAACTGCTTCTATATTTTTATGTAGGACTATTTTTCAATGATAATATGCACACTATATTTATCTCCCATATCCATTTGTTCTCAGATACATAAATAGTTCTGATGGTTATTTGAAATTGAGGTTCATGATTAAATTCTACTTTTGATGAATACTTTTTATTTTTGAAATGTTTTACAGTGATATCAACTATGCATTCATCACATTCACAATTTGTTTAGTGTATTTGTCCTTCTCAGCAACCAAAAACGGACTGCTTAATAACAATAATTAAGAATAACAACTCCTTATTGCTTCCCAAATTAGACACAGTTTAGGACTTAATCTTTATATAACTATAGTTAGTTTTTTTTTTTCTTTATGTGACTTCTAAGATTTAAAACTTCTAAAATTTAGGTACACTTGTTTCTAGCTCTAATGTTAAACAACCATGCTCACACTTTTTTTTTTTAAGATTTATTCATTTATTTCAAAGTCAGGGTTACACAGAGAGAGAAGGAGAGGCAGACAGTGAGAGAGAGGTCTTCCTTCTGCTAGTTCACTCCCCAAATGGCCGCAACGGCAGGCGCTGTGTGGATCCGAACCTTAGAGCCAGGTGCTTGATCCGGGTCTCCCAAAAGGGTGCAGTGGCCCAAGGACTTGGGCCATTTTCTACTGCTTTCCCAGGCCATAACAAAGAGCTGAATAGGAAGTGGAGCAGCCAGGACTGGCACCAGCGCCCATCTGGGATGCCAGCACTGCAGGCAGCAGCTTTACCAGCTATGCCACAGCACCAGCCCCCATGTTCACTCTCTACCTTGTAATAATTTGGAAGGTAATTTTTCTGAAAAAAATTTCTTAATATTAACTCTAGATTTTAGAAAAACTAAATAAACTGCAATAATAGAAAATTCCAAAAGGATATGCTTTGAAAATAATTTATTCTGTCATATTAATGACATATAAACTATAAAATAGAAAGCAGTGTTCTTCATAAAGAAAAATATTGTTTTATAAATTATCCTCAAAGAATTTCTGACTTTAGAAAGAAGTTGGGATTCCAAACACCCAAACACAAAAACAGAATCAGTGATCATGTGCCTAAAGTAAACATTATATCACTTAAAAAAAAAAAAAAAGACTGTCTTGCATTGGAAATAATTGAAAATAAATTAAGAAACTTTGAAATCTTGCAAAGAAGTTTGGCAGCAATACATAAGAGAGAGATTTTTTGGGGGGGGGGGCTGTGCTGTGGCACAGCGGGTAAATGCCCTGGCCTGAGGCACCAGCTGGTTCGAGACCCGGCTACTCCACTTCCAATCCAGCTCCCTCCTATGGCCCAAGTCCTTAGGCCCCTTAACCAGGAAGAAGGTCCCGGCCCCTGGCTTCGGATTGGTGCAGCTCCGGCCGTTGTAGCCAATTGGGGAGTGAACCATCAGATGGAAGACCTCTCTCTCTGCCGCTCCTCTCTCAGTGTAACTCTGACTTGCAAATAAATAAATAAATCTTAAAAAGAGAGAGATTTTTGCATGATTTTGTTTAGGGAAATGAACAATTGAACCAACTCAAGCATGATGATTGAGGGTGATAGGGTTTCAATGAAAAAGAGATTACCTAGGTGCAAGAGAATAGAATATAATTCCTTTTTTTTTTTAATACTTATTTGAAGGGAAGAGGGTCATAGAGAGAGGGAACAGGAGAGAGCCTTCCATCCCCTGGTTCACTTCCAAAATACCCATAACAGCCAGGTCTGGATTGGAAATGGAGGAAGGATTCATTTCTCGCACTATGATATGGGATGCAGGTTCCCAAATGGCAGCTTAATCCATTGCACCACAATGCCTGTGCCAAAATATTATTCAGAATCATAATTGCAAGTACAAATTGAAGATCCGCAAGTTAGAATGACAGCACTGGCAATGGACATAAGTGTTGGATTAAAACAAAATACCTGATAGAAAATAATAAGATATTTTGGCTTCTGATTGAATATAGGCAGAACAATACACTTTTATTTTCCAACCATGAGATAATGAAAGTCAATTTTAAGTGCATGATTTAACATTTAGGCTTGGTAATTTTGAGTATAGCAAAAACATATTCAGTATACCCTATAGGAATTTAGATGTTTGGGATGAAAATTTAAACAAGAATTCCATTAATGTTATGGTAACTCATGCCAATATTTTAATCTAAAATTGTCCAATTTACATCTAATTTAATCTTCTAAATGGTCTAATACAAGTCCAATTCTCAATTTGGATTTAAAATACAATTTTAAAGTTAAATTAAGGTTATTTCTTAAAGCAGAATTAGTTGCCACTGCTACCTACTCCATATTCTTGGGAATAAAGTCAAGTTACAAAATCTATGTAGATGCAAGACTCTTGGTGCTTAACCTTGATTTTTTGTATTTTATTATTTTTATAATCTCTGAGTGAAAAAATAAATAAGTTAAATTGAGTAAAGAGCTCAAGCTGCTGATTTATAAGAAACTTTGCTTCGGGAAGGTATAAATATAGTCAAATGTTGGAGGCTGGAGTTGTGGCACAACAGATTAAGCCACTGCCTACACACCAGCATCCCAAATGAGCACTAGTTCCAACCCTGCTCTGTTTCCAATCCAGCTCTTCGCTGATGCTCCTGGGAAAGCAGTGGATAACAGTCTAAGCGCGTGGGTCCCTGCCACCAATGTGGAAAAACCCAATGGAGTTCCAGGCTCCTGTCTTTGCCCCAGCTCAGCCCCGGCCATTGCAGCTATTGGGAAGTAAAACAGAAGATGGAAGATCTCTCTCTCTCTCTCTCTCTCTCTCTCTCTCTCTCTTTCTGTCTCTCCTTCTCTCTTGTAATTCTGCCTTTCAAATAAAATTTTAACTAAGAGTCATATGTCGAACAATGACAAAAGATAATTAAACTTGTTTTTAAAAACAGTTTGAACTATATAGGTAGCTTGACTTCTAGTTTTTGTTTGTTTTACATCTTTCACAAACAGAATCTTTTTTCATAAAGGAGGATATTATACCATTAAAAAACAAAGCAAAACAAAACAAAAATAAAATAACCTAACAACTAAAACTGCAAACCAAAAAACAAAACAGCAGCAACAATGAAAGCAAGAACATTGCACCACTGGGCTATACATATCACATCAATTTCATTCATCACTACATTGCAAGTCCTTAATATAATTTAGAAACTCAACAAATCTAGCTTATAGCTTAGCTCTGCTACGATGGCCTTAGACGAAGCAATTCCTGTGTCCGTGACTCCGTTTCCTCAGACTATGAGATTTAAAATGAGGGGGCCAGCATTTGTATCCCAGTGGGTTAAACTACTGCTTGTGATGCCAGCATAGCTTATCAGAGTACCTTTTTGAGTCCTGCTGCTCTGTTTCTGACTCTGCTTCCCCTAATGTGACTGGAATGCAGCAGATGATGATCCACACTCATGGACCCCTGCCACCCACATGGGAAACCTTGATGGAGTGCCTGGCTGCTGCCTTCAGCCTGACACAGCCTGGACTGTTGTGGACATTTGGGGAGTGAACCAAAGGACAGAAGATCCCTTTATCTTTGTCTTGTTCTCTCTGTCATTTTGTCTTTCAAATAAATAAATAAAATCATAAAAACATTTTGTTAATGGAAAGGGACTGTAGAGATCAATCAGTTCATTTAGATCATCTAACATTAATCAAGGTAGACTAAAAAACTTGCCTGTGACACAAAGATGCTTGCAGTCGTGCTTAGCAGTCAAGAACCCATTCTTTTCTTAATGTGTTTGCTATTTAAACAGTGGCTCTTATTTTGCCTCCGATAAAAATAATTTAGAATATTGATTAAAGCTCATTATTACCACCAATAAATGTATCTGTACTTTTTTATGTAAGTGGGACAATATTATGGTTACAATATAAACACTTTTTGTTTTGAGTTCGTTGCTTCTTTTTAAGCAGAAATTGTTAGGAGAAATGTTCCTTTTTATGGACAAATGTTTAATTCCAAAAATGAATCAAAGATATCTGAAACTTCATATTACTTTAATTTATGAAATTTCATGCTCTGTTGACTAGATTTCATGGCTGAAGTAATTGGGAAATGAAATCTTGATATATGGAATTTTGCTAAATGTTCTAAAGTTTTCAAATAATGTTAAAATGTTACTTTCCAGTAACTTAATAAGAATTTTTGCAATATTGTAAAAAACCAGGATCCAACCAAATGATGTACTTTCTTTTCTTTGTGATTATGTAATATTTAGCACAGAGAGTTTAATATAAAGATATTATTTATCTTTATGTATTTGGATGTGATTTTGTTATCTTGAATATTAATTTATACTTGGACTATGAAAACATATTAGACATGTTTTTTCTTTTCTTTTCTTTTCTTTTCTTTTCTTTTCTTTTCTTTTCTTTTTTTTTTTTTTTTTACAGGCAGAGTTAGAAAATGAGAGAGAGAGAGAGAGAGAGAGAGAGAAAGGTCTTCCTTCCGTTGGTTCACCCCACAAATGGCCACTACGGCCAGCGCGCTGTGCCGATCTGAAGCCAGGAGCCAGGTGCTTCCTCCTGGTCTCCCATGTGGGTGCAGGGCTCAAGGACTTGGGCCATCCTCCACTGCACTCCCGGGCCACAGCAGAGAGCTGGACTGGAAGAAGAGCAACCGGGACAGAATCCGGCGCCCCGACCGGGACTAGAACCTGGTGTGCCGGTGCCGCAAGGCAGAGGATTAGCCTAGTGAGCTGCGGCGCCAGCCAGACATGTTTCTTATTGTTACATGTAAGAAATATGATGCTACCAAATAAACGTAAAGATAGGATATTGATGCAACTTGGGAACTTTTAAGTTAACCTCTTTAATTTTTTATTTGTTGATTATAAATTCTGAATTTTATTTGAAAATCAAAGCCTTAGCTTTTCCATGTATAAAAGTTAATATTCAATAAATATTAATTAAGCACCAAATATATGTGGACCATGACAAAATCAATCTAGTCAAAACAAAGAGAAATTAAATATATTCGGGGATTATTATGATTTTAAAAAAAATTCAAGCAGCTTTGAAAATGTGCTCCCAGGTTGCACATGAGGGAAGGTTGTTTTAAAGCCCAAAGGGCAAGAGGGGTGGTTAATTACATCTTCTATTCACCAGGAATGCTAACTGGTATGGCAAGGGTCAAACTGTCTTCTAAGCAGAGTATTATACACAGTCTCAGGAAGTACGGGAGATTTTTCACAAACTGTTAGAAGGTAGTGAATCTTTCTACCAGACATAGCAGTTTTCCATTTTCACAAGATCTGCATGTATCCAGGTGGCTATGCACAAAACAGCCCAGTTGGAGTTTACCTACAGATGTAGACAAGCCAATGCCTGTCTCCCCGCCCCCTCCTCGATTTAATTGTTTATTTGAAAGTCATAGTGACAGAGAGACAGAGAAATCTACCATACATTAGTTCACTCCCAAAATGGTCACATCAGCCAGGACTGAGCCAGGCTGAAGCTGGGAGACAAGAACTCCATCTGGGTCTCCGACATGGGTGGCAGGGACTCAAGAACCTGGGCATCACCCACTGCTGCCCAGTAGCAGGGAGCTGTACTGAAAAAGTAACCTGGACTCACCAGAATTCTGATAAGGGATGCAGGTGTCCCAAAGTGAAACTGAGCCCCCTGTGCCACAATGTCTATCCCCATGGCCTGTTTTTTTGTTTGTTTGTTTGTTTTGACAGGCAGAGTGGACAGTGAGAGAGAGAGACAGAGAGAAAGGTCTTCCTTTGCCATTGGTTCACCCTCCAATGGCCGCCGTGGCCAGCGCGCTGCGACCGGCGCACTGTGCTGATCCAATGGCAGGAGCCAGGTACTTCTCCTGGTCTCCCATGGGGTGCAGGGCCCAAGCACTTGGGCCATCCTCCACTGCACTCCCTGGCCACAGCAGAGAGCTGGCCTGGAAGAGGGGCAACCGGGACAGAATCTGGCGCTCCGATTGGGACTAGAACCCAGTGTGCCGGCGCCGCTAGGCGGAGGATTAGCCTAGTGAGCCGCAGCACCACCCCCCATGGCATGTTTTAATGAGAGCCTCCTGCCTCCATTTGAATGCCCCAAATCAATGCTGCTCCACTTTGATTTTCTTCCTTGACATACGTGGTTCACATTTCTAGCTTTCTTGGCACATAAGAAATATCAGTGAAGATGAAACAAATCTGGAAACGAAAACACAAAACTACTCCCCTGGATTTATGGCATTTCTTTCCATAAAGGAGGCAAATAAACAATAATTCATAGGAATAAAATTTATATATATTAGAAAGTGCAATGTGATATGCAAATAAAGCATGTAGAGCAGGACAGTGTGGGTAGAGCAGGAAGAAATTTGTAAATTATATAGTTAAGATAAAATTTGAGCAGAAGTTATAGGAAGAGTTTAGTTCAACTAGTACAAGAAAGTTCACTTTTTATTGCATATACATTTATTATTCATTAATAAATAATGCGCAGTACCTTTCTAATATGTTTTACTTCAATATTAGAATTCAATATTAGAATTCCAAATGTATTGGGATTAAAATCTGGAATCATGTTGCTAATCTACTTTAGATGGAACATTTAATATAAATTAATGTGTCTTCGTAAATGAAAAGATCAACTCTTTCTCTTTCATTTATTACTCTTCAAAAGATACCGGGGTATTGGATGGGCATTTTATATTTTCTATTATTTTACAGAATAAAAGTTTAGAATGCAAGAAGTTCTGGAATTATTTGGTAAAAATACAGCACACCCTGTTGACATACCTGTTGACATACCCCTTTTGACTTTCTGTTTAGCACATCAGCTAAAGGAAATTTAATGTTAAATATCATGTTATTATTTCATACAGTAATACCTCATGATTAGTCACCTACATCAAAGTACTCAAACATCAGACAAACGGTTGAGAAGAGAGTCAAAATTATGCTGAGGAAAGAGGGAGAAGACCCTCACAGACATGGATTTCTATTTAACATTTTTCTGAGCTTAAGCATAAGCAGAGCCCAAGTCCATCAGGGATGACTCATGAGATGGTTAAGTTGTTTCTGTAGCATATTTCCCTTGGATTTTTCTCATTCTATTCTAGTTGCTAACTACTTCAAGTCTTGTAGGCTGTCAAATGAAAGGAAAATAATTTCAGACATATATATATATATACACACACACATATATATATCACCTTGATGTAATTGAACCTTGATGCAATTAAGCACCTACAGATAGGTCTCATTTGGAATCTTATTATGGAAGTATACAATTGAAACTAGTATAAAACGCTTCTTCCAAAATATCATCTGTAGTGATAGGATATTTAAAATATTGCTACTTTTATAAGTAGATAGAAGTTCTTACATGTAGATATACATAATACAATTTTATAAATTATTATATGTAATGTTGAACATTTGATACTGAAAATAGTCCAAATTATCATATCATTAACATTATTGACATTTTCACTGTCATTTTTAAAATATCTTTTATTGCAGCTATTTTCTCTTTTCCATATTCAGTTTTAACATGGATATTGTCAGATGTGTAGAAAAAAATAATCCTTTCAGTTATCTAAATTTGGTCAAGCACTCCCATGTCTTTTGAAACCTCATTAAGTATCAATAGGTTTTTTGTTGAGAACACAGAACATTCCTTTCCATATTTTAATTCCAAATAATTTTATTCATGCAGTAAGCAGTGTTGTCAACAATTATCTAATGTAGGGCTTTGAGTAGTTTTCTGGAAGATTTTTAAGCTAATGAATTTTCACGTCACTTTAAAGGTAATAAAATCAGTCCTATGCCCTTCACAACCTCCCAGTGGTATTTTTGAATTAGATATTAAGTAACTGCTAGTTATTAGGAGAGCAGAAATGCAGCACAGTCCTGCTAATACTTTGAGTGAGGTTTTTCTTTCTTTCCTTTTTTTTTTTTTTTTTTGACAGGCAGAGTTAGACAGTGAGAGAGAGAGAGAGACAGAGAGAAAGGTCTTCCTTCCATTGGTTCACCCCACAAATGGCTGCTACGGCTTGCGTGCTGTGCCGATCTGAAGCCAGGAGCCAGGTGCTTCCTCTTGGTCTCCCATGCGGGTGCAGGGCTCAAGCACTTGGGCCATCCTCCACTGCCTTCCCAGGCCACAGCAGAGAGCTGGACTGGAAGAGGAGCGAGCAACCAGGACATAATCAGGCACCCCGACTGGGACTAGAACCTGGGGTGCTGGTGCAGCAGGCGGAGGATTAGCCTAGTGAGCTTCGGTGCCAGCCAGAGGTCTTTTTTTTTTAAGATTAATTTATTTATTTTAAAGAGTTACAGAGAGAGAGAGAGAGAGAGAGAGAGAGAGAGATAGACAATGAGGTCTTCCATCCGATGGTACACTCCCCGGTTGGCTGCAATGGCCGGAGCTGCGCAGATCCAAAGTCAGGAGCCAGGAACTTTCTCTGGGTCTCCCACATGGGTGCAGGGGCTCAAGGACTCCGCCCGTCCTCTACTGCTTTACCAGGCCAAAGCAGAGAGCTGGATTGGAAGCGAAGCAGCCAGGCCTTGAATTGGCACCCATATGAGATGCAGGCGCTTCAGGCCAGGCCGTTAACCTACTGCACCACAGCACCGGCCCCAAGTGAGGTCTTTATATCACACCTCAGCAACAACAGGTAATGGCCAAATGCAAAAATCACCACCTTTTTTTACATTGTGAAATATACTTCTAAAGTTTCCACACATTAGCTTCCATCTTTTGAATCAATTTTTGTGACCAATTTTTTATATAATTTGAGTTGATGACATCTTAAAATTGACATTTTCATGGGTGAAGTTGACTTATCCTTCTTACACATAAGATAACCAAAGCAACAATAACAACAGAAAGGACAACAAAAAATATAGGTAGGAAATAAGTCTTTGGAGATATCAAGTGCTTTCTGTGTACAGGAGACAAATCTATGTGAAATGCTGGTTGCATAAAGGTAACTTATAAAGTAGTCCCTTATCTCAGGAACTGATTATCAGTCATGTGCAAACTAAATCCAGGAGTGCTATACCCAGGATAGTGTACATATTAGAGATGATGAGGATGGAGTGCCTTATTTAACCATTCTGCTTTTGCAGATATTCCATGGTTATTTTTCTATTACTTTTGCAATAATTCTTATTGTTAACTCGTAGCCACTAGAGATGACTGGCAGAAACCGAAAATGAGCTTTGTGTGTATTCATGAAATTCTGGAGATTAGCTACATAAAATGAAAAGATTTGTGTCAAGTACAGATTTTCATACACAGGCAGAGCTCTCTTAAGGATGTACCCCATGGTGAGCAGAGTACAAAAACAGCCCAGAGGCATGTTCTGAGGTAGCATGTCTACTGGCTTTGTAGCCCACATGATCAAAAGAAGAAAAGGGCATTAGCTCTTTAGATTGTGTCCTGTATTAGGGATGAATACAACTGTAATAAATAATAGTGCATCTGTATTTCTTGATCAGGGTGCTCATTAGGATTGTAAGAGTAGCAAAAAAAATGACAGGTTTATTCTGGGATCAAATAAAATCAACATTTCTTCCACAGCACTCACAGAAACCTGTGAGAAATTTGAATTAATATTTTGCTGATCTTTAGAGAGAAAACCTTATAACCGTAGCTCCTCTAGAAGAGATGAAAAGGAAAGTAAAGGTGGGTGGGGGGAAGAAAGATTAAAAAGATTCTGTTGATTTATAAACATTTTACCCTTTAAATATATCTGATGCCTAAGATAAGAAACAGCTTGGAGTAATGATGTTTGTCCTTTAAAACAATGCCATTTTGCCACTGTATTACTAAATTACTATTACATAATTCAGGCACTTGTAACACACTATGAAAAACTGTTTTCTCAGCATATTCTTTTCATAAGTCTGACTAATTGTGACAAGTTACCTGTTATATAACGATTTGGAAAATTCTGCTAGTATTTATGATAAAACAACATAATGCGGTTAACAGAAGATAATTTATATTATTCTCTATTCCATGTATTTTTAAAATAATATTTTGGTATAAGTAATAGATCAGAAATAGGCTTTAAATTTTGCCTTAACCAATTTTTCTGTATTGATAACTATGAAATAGATATTTTTAAATAACTGCTTCTTTTAAAAAAAAGTTTTCAAACTTGGACAATATGTGTAGATTTTAAAATACTAGATTGCATTAAGCAGTTCTGATTATGTTCCGAGTAAAATAGTTGCATCTGATAATATCAGTGAATTTTCATAAATGAAATGAAAAAAAATTTTGATAAGTAATTCATGGTATCTTTTAAAAGAAAAATTAATTACAGTTTATTTTTTGCCTTTGTGTTATTATTAATTTTATTGACATAAAATAATGGTACATATCAGGAGTTATTTTAGTTATTGGGTTTACAGGTCATATTTATTTTCAAAAATGGCTTCAAATTTTTCATTTCTGTTTTTTTCAGTGAGTGAACTTTTTATTTCAAAATAATTTTCAAATTACAAAACAAAAATTATGAATTATTACAAAGATTTCTCAGGTACCTGAACCGAGCTTCCCTTAATTTTTTTAAAGATTAATTAATGTATTTATTTGAAAGAGTAACAGAGAGAGAGGGAGAGAGAGAGGTCTTCCATCTGCTGATTCACTACCAGCAGAAGGTATGAACTTCATTCTGGTCTCACATTCGGGTGGCAGGGTCCCAAGCACTTAGCCCATCTTCCATTACTTTTCCCAGGTCATTAGCATGGAGCTGGATTGGGAGTAGCCAGGACTTGAACCAATTCCCAAATGGGATGCTGGCATAGCAGATGGCTTCTTTACCCGCTATGCCACTAAGCCACTCTGTTATTAGCATTTTATTTTAGTATGATCTATTTGTCACAATTAAATGTGCTTTGATTCTATTAAAACTATTTGTATTTGATCATGTAGTGGTATGTATTGGTAGACTATCCCATTTTTGCTGTTTTACATGAAAGTTTTGAAGAAAACTGTGATGCATACATTTACCTGTGGATGTGTGTGTATACACACATTTGATCAGATGGTTTTATATATTGACCAATATATTTTCTTTATTTTTGGCCAATTCAAATTTAATAATGTAAATGTTGTTCACTTTTCAAGAGTACCTTTTAAATTTTTATGTTATTTTTATTGTTTTAAGCTAATAATATAAAATAAAGATCAAGACAATATTTGTTGAATTACATTATATGGGATTCATAACTAATATAAGCGTTCTCTTTAAAAGCCTGATGAAAACTTAATTGTAAGACTCAAATTACACTGTACATAAACTAATTTTGAAGAAAGACATGCACAGAGTATCTAATGTAATGCAATTAGCTATTGCTACTTTTGTAGTCATTGAGAAGCTTTCTTAAAATAAAAATAATAGGGGCCAGTGCTGTGTCTCAATGGGTTAATAAAGCCCCGGCCTGTAGAGCTGGCATCCCATATGAGCTCTGGTTCGAGTCCCGGCTGCTCCACTTCTGATCCAGTTCCCGATCTTGATGCACCTGGAAAAGCAGTGGAGAATGCCCAAGTGCTTGGGCCCCTGCGCCCACATGGGAGAACTGGAAAAATTCCTGGCTCTTGGCTTTGGCCTGGCCCAGCCAAGGTTTTTGCAGCTATTTGGGGGAGTGAATGAGCAGATGGAAGACCTCTCTCTCCCTGTCTCTACCTCTCTCTGTAACTCTGCCTTTCAAATAAATACAATCAATCTTAAAAACAAACAAACAAACAAACAAACAAACAAAAAACAACTAGTGGGGGCCATTGTGGTGCAGGTAGTGTTGCCACTTGGGACACCCACATTCTCCTATCAGAGTGCTGGTTTGAGTCCTGGCTAATCCTCTCTTCTGATCCAGTTTATGCTAATGTACTTGGGAGGCAGCAGGCCTGTGCTCCTGGCTTCCATTTGGCCTGACCCACGCTATTGTGGACATCTGGGGTATGAACCAGCAGATAGAAGATCTCTCTGTCTCTCCATCTCTCTGTAACTCTGACTTTCAAATAAAAAAATTCTTAAAAAAAAACAATGCTACTGTACTATACTATAAAATTTCAACTAAAGGAAAATTTTTTACATTCCATGAATTCTCACCATTAATGACCTGATTTTTTCTGAAAAAAATGTATAATTAGGCAGAAAAATATAATACTAAAAACAAACTCCCATTAATAAACAATGAGCTTTAAGATATGTATGATCAAAGAAATACTGCCTTATTATCAATGAATGCAAGATTTCCATTGGATTTTTTAAATTTTTAAAAGCATCCTCTTTCATGAACAGGAAAGGGATTCTGTCTAAGGGAGAGACATTCAAATCAAGGAGGGAGAAGCCTAGCATGGGAAGAGCATCAGATGAGTTAAGAAGGGAGCAGGGGCCAGCGCTGTGGCGCAGCAGGTTAACGCCCTGGCCTGAAGCGCCTGTATCCCATATGGGCACCAGTTCAGGTCCGGGCTGCTTGACTTCCTGTCTAGCTCTCTGCTATGGCCTGGGAAAGCAGTAGAAGATGGCCCAACTCCTTGGGCCCCTGCACCCATGTGGGAGACCCGGAGGAATGTCCTGGCTTCTGTCTTCAGATCAGCACCAGCTCTGGCCATTGCGACCAATTGGAGAGTGAAGACCTCTCTCTCTCTCTCTCTCTCTCTCTCTCTCTCTCTCTCTCTCTGCCTCTCCTTTCTCTGTGTAACTCTGACTTTCAAATAAATAAATAAAATCTTAAAAGAAGAAGAAGAAAGGAGCAGCATGAGTACAAAGCTTGACTTCAAGTTGGTGTGGGGTGCTAACCTGGCTGTGGTGGCATATGAGGTATTTTCTGTATCAGGAGTGCTTGGGAAGTGTAATGCTAAGTAGTGTAACAGAAGATTGTGGGGAGCAACTCGGACTAGACTAAGTTACTGGAATTAAGACTTATTCTATGCATCTGTTCTCCCACAATATGGCGCTGAGAAGGGAGTAGCAGCTTCTACGCAGCTGCCTCTCGCCAATTTGATTGACTGAGCTGCAGGAGCTGATCTTGCTCCTGATTGGAGGAGAGCAGCGTACTCTGCGTGTGGGTAGCAGAGTTGGGATTGGCGGAAGAGGACTATAAAGGAGGAGAGAGACAACATGCACCAGGAACATCTAAGGGGAACATCTATTTGAAGGAACACCTGTGCAGCCCCCGAGAGAGCCGGCCGGCGGTGTGCCACTCTCCTGCGGAAGTGGGGAATGTGGCCAGGGGGAACCGCCCTTCCACGGAGGTGGAAGGGACAGTAGCCAACCCGGGAAGAACCAGCAGCAAACCCGGGAAGGGCCGAGCAGACAAAAGAACAGCGCAGGGTCCTGTGTCGTTCCTCCGCGAAGAGGGGGAGCGACAAAGATCAAGGAAAGATTTTAAGCAGAAGAGCAACTATTGAATTGGTGACCTGTAGAGATAAAGAATAAAAAAAAATCTAGGCAGGCAAATTTGTTTCCAAGACACACATACAGAAGCACCACGTTATTTTGGAGCAATACAAATAATACAAATTATTTTCTTTTTTTAAAATTTATTTTATTTTATTTTATTTTTTGACAGGCAGAGTGGACAGTGAGAGAGAGAGAGAGACAGAGAGAAAGGTCTTCCTTTGCAGTTGGTTCACCCTCCAATGGCCACTGCGGCCAGTGCACTGCGCTGATCCGAAGCCAAGAGCCAGGTGCTTCTCCTGGTCTCCCATGCAGGTGCAGTGCCCAAGCACTTGGGCCATCCTCCACTGCACTCCCTGGCCACAGCAGAAAGCTGGACTGGAAGAAGGGCAACCGGGACAGAATCCGGTGCCCCGACCGGGACTAGAACCCGGTGTGCTGGCGCCACAGGCGGATGATTGGTCTATTGAGCCGCAGTGCCGGCCACAAATTATTTTCAAAATCATGTAAATCAGAAACATTAGTCTGAAGGAAACCTTGTCCTAGCAATCAGGACACCAGTCTCCCACATTTGAGTGCCCTGGTTCTAATCCCAGCTATGCCGTGATTCCATCTTCCTGCTAGTGCAGACCCTGGGAGGCAGTCATTTTGGCTCAAGTAGTTGAGTTGCTGCTACCCATGTAGGATACCTGGATTGAGTTCCCAGTTCCTGGCTTCAGATTTAGCTGTGTAAGAATTTGGGGAGTGAACCAGAAAAATCAATCTCTGTCCTCTGTCCACTTTCCTCTTCCCCTCTCCTCTGCCCTCCTTCTTTCTCTCTCCTCCTCCTCCCTGTCTCCCTCTCTCCATGTCCATCTCAGTCCTTATCATATTCATTAATTAAAACATTTACTTAAAAAAAAAGCTTTTCTTGAATTAGTTTGCTTATCACACTAATGAGTCTTGCTTCAGTTGTCAATGTTTTCAGTTTCTCAGCTTTGGAATTTAATAGTTCTAAAACAAGGGTCTCTGTGTACTCTTTCTCCACTGTTTATTGATGTAAATGTATGATTCTATTTTGAATTTGTTGGAGAGTCATATTGATAACCCTTAGCACCGGATAATTATCAAAGCAAAATTAGAGACAGTTATATTAAGTGCAAGTCCAAACATTGCTAGTTATTTAGCTGTATGATGTTGTATCATGTATACGCTAACCCCAATTTCTTCTTCCAAAATTTGAATATAAGAATTTATTACAGAAAGGATTTTGAATTGTTTCCCCAGCCCAATTTCATAAACACTCATTAACACTTATTCTGGAAGAAAATAAACTGGTTTTTCTAAAGATTTATAAGAAGACAACAAAAGAAAATTGTTTTAACAATCATTCATTCCCCAAGATTCTCATCATTGGTCCTAAAGTAGAAAATTCTGATGATTTTCACATGTGTCTGCAAGGTGGACATTGTGCAAGTTTTAAGGCTAGAAATCTCATTTGGGCCTGTCCTTCTTGTTTGTTGATATAAATTTTCCAATTAAGTATATAATAAGTATTATTCAGTCACCCACCATGTGTCGAATTCTAGCCTAACACAATTTCTGAACACCACAAAAATTCTTGACCTTATTGTTTTACATGTTGGTATCCATAAATAAATCCATACACAAAATCAGTTAGTTAGATAAATAATATTTTAGAGGGTGTTGAGTGTTACAGGGGAAAAAAAGCAATTCTTAGGATATAAGGCCAGGTATAAACTGGTTATGTTTGTGGTAATCTCCTACCTCTGCTATCCAAAGTTAGAGTCAGTCTTGTCAGTCCCCCTGGCATCTTGGTAGCCTGTGTACACTTTGACCATAGAAAGTGGCAGATGATGCTGTTGCCATTTCTGGACAGTATTTAAGAAAACTGTAAACTTCTGCTTTCTCTCTCTTGAAACTCTTGCTCTTTGGGAATCCATCCATTATTTCTCACCATGATGTGAGAAAACTCAAAACAGATCCTGGGAGAGGCCACAGGAAAGGAGGCATTACTAGGAAGTGCCCAGCTTCCCAGGCATGCTAGCTGGAGCGCTGTACTTGCACTGAAGAGCTAGCTTGGCTATGCGGCTTACTCTTAACCGTTCTTATGGCAGTAGGTCTGTTCCCCTTCTAACTACAACTATGAATGATCCCAAGAAAAAACTGTCTTAAAAACACTTGATATTTTGATAAATTGTTATCTTAAGCTAATACTCTGGATAACTTGATAGGAAACAAAAGGTAACCCAACACACAAATACATGACTGTACACATAGATTCATGATATTTTAAACAAAAGCCTGAAGGTTGTGAGAGAGCAAGTCATGCAGATGTCTAGAGGATTTTTTTTAATGGTCTGTTCATTACAGGGGAAGAGAAATCCCTCAAATAAACAAGATACGTGCTACAGAAAACTCACAGTGTTTAGAATTCAGACAACTTAGGATGCTCCACTTTTTTTCTTTCCAATAATTGCTTTTGTACCTCAGAAACTTGTCTTAACCAATACATCACCCTAGGGCCTTATTTATCACGGTTACAACAGCATGGTTCTAAGCATTATGGAAGCAATTAACTTTTCTGCCTGAGGGAAACAAGTTTAATTAATCAAAACATTCTTGATAATCATGTTGACCAGTACAGAAGGCCGTGTAATTGGTGATATATTTATAAAAGTATCTATGTTTTAATATTAATTTTAGAAAGTTCCATCATAAACACATTTTAAAAGAAAAATATTCTTTCTGAAAGAGTCACAGTAAGTAGGCTTTCAGACACTTTTCATTATCTACTCTCAAAGATCATTTTTCTGTATATAATTATAGCTGACTTTTATGGAGCTGTAAAGATTGTTAACAGATAATCCTTTGAAATTCAGCAATATTCCTGATGCATAAGAACTGTTTGAAAAAGTTATATATGTATTAGTTGTATAAACCATGTATTTCAAATGATGATTTGCACAGATTCTTAGAGTAATTCCTTTTTAATTCCTGTATTACACATATTCCTAATTTAATAGCTATTTTGAAAGAATTTTGGCATTTAATATAATTTATATGAAACTGTGTGGTTTCCATATGCTGCTACATCTGTACATCCCAACCAACTGAAGCATTTGATAAAAACAGACAGGATTCTCAACAGAGGAGATCCTGGGATATCTATTTTTGACAAAATCCCTGCTGATTTTGACATGGAGCCACAAAACTAGGAGGGTATAAAACTTGCATCCAAGCTCTACAGATCCTTTTCCTTCTTAAAGATATTTCTTTTAAAATTAGAAACTGGTTTGTCTAAGTGCCGTAATTTGTCAATGACTAGCATATTTAAAATAAAATCATATCATTTGATTTTGTTATCTTGTTAATGCCACTTTGTCTTGAATTACTGAAATGCTTACCTAAGGTGTACTTTGTTTAGCACAGAACACATTTGAATAACATGTCAATACAAATTTGGTATTATTCAGGTATTACTTGAGAGTTATAGTCTAGATTGCTATCAAACATAAGTAATCATAGCATTCATTAAGAGTTAAATATTAGAAAGTATGTGTGCTGGGCCGGCGCCGCAGCTCACTAGGCTAATCCTCCACCTAGCGGCGCCGGCACACCGGGTTCTAGTCCCGGTCGGGGCGCTGGATTCTGTCCTGGTTGCCCCTCTTCCAGGCCAGCTCTCTGCTATGGCCAGGGAGTGCAGTGGAGGATGTCCCAAGTGCTTGGGCCCTGCACCCCATGGGAGACCAGGAGAAGCACCTGGCTCCTGGCTTCAGATCAGCGTGGTGTGCTGGTGGCAGCGCGCCGGCCTCGGCGGCCATTGGAGGGTGAACCAACGGCAAAGGAAGACCTTTCTCTCTGTCTCTCTCTCACTGTCCACTCTGCCTGTTAAAAAAAAAAAAAAAAAGTAAGAAAGTATGTGTGCTAAACACTTTGCAGCAAACATATAGTACATTTTTAGACTGCTTTTAGTTATTCTTCTGGTATGCTACACTTTATAAGGTTTTTTGTTTTTTTTTTTTTATAAACTTCTATTTGAATCACTCTTTTTTCCAAACCCTCTATCATTGTAATTTGCTGAGGAGTGCTGTGATGTGGCTGCTGTCTTTGGGCACTCAGAATATCACAATAGTAGATGTTTCCACAGGATGTTTCTGGGAAGATTTCTGAAAAGATGCTGGAAATTTCTATTTTTATTTTTCATTATTATGTAGGCTGAAATAGGACAGAGACCATTTTTTAATTTTTTATTTTGCCTATTTGAGACACAGACCCACACCCAGACAGAGAGGGAAGGAAAGAGAGAGAGAGAGAGAGAGAGAGAGAGAGAGAGAGAAAGAGAGAGAAATATTTTACATCCATTGTTTCACTCCAGCAACAGCCTGGACTCGGCCAGAAAGAAACCAGGAGCCAGGAACTGCATCCAGCTCTCCCATGTGGGTGGCAGTGACCTGCTACTTTCCACGGTGTGCATTGTAAGAAAGCTGGATAGGAAGTGGAAGTGGGATTGTAACCTAGGCCTATGGAAATGGGACATGGGCATCCCACGAGGCGGTTTAACTTGCTTTACCTCAATGGCTGCTCCAAAGATCAGTTTTCTTGTTGTTTCTGTACACATAGTATACAGTACTAATCAAAAATTATTCATTGAATATTGACATAGTGATTCAGTGTCTTTGCAGTTAATATAGACAGAAACATCAGTAAGCATGTGAAACGACATAGCCCAGTCAGGTGTTGAATTAATTGTTCTCTCAAGAGTATTTCTATTCAAAGGACTTGCTCGTTTCCCTGTACAGTAGGATAACAGAAAGTCAGGTTGGCTTTACTCCACTAACATTTTCACAGATGGTTAAGAATCCTAGGGCTAAACTGGAATTGTTACAAGTTTATAGAAATGGCTTTCTGAAAAAAAAAATTGCTTTAACTTTAGCTAGTTCATCATTTCCTTTCTCTGGTGAAGGCTGTGTCTAAGATATTTATTTCCTGTGACTCCAGTGCTGTATCCTCCTTTCTTAATTTCCAAGAGCTCTCGTAACAATGAAAGCCAGCTCTGGCTTCTCACCCTCTTGGTATCAGCAGGGCAGCAGGGCAGCAGTGGTAGCAGAGGGTGTAAATAATACAGAAGGAGATTCATTCCCCAGGGAGAATTCGTTGAGTCCCACCAACGGGCAACCATATTCTTCAATTCTAGGAAACGTTTTATGTTAATTATCTGATGCTTTGTTAATTTCCATTTTAATTGTTGGACCTCATGATTCTTGGTTGTGGATGTTGTCCTTTCTCTTGTGATCGTCTAAGTTGGGCATCTTCTCCCCAATTTTCACCTTTTTTTGTTTGTTTTATTTTGCCATAAGTTTCCTTTCTTTGTCTTTACTTCCTCCCACTAAAATGTAAACTTATGCTATCATCTTTTTTGGAAAGATTTCATTTATTTATTTATTTGAGAGGCAGAATTACAGACAGTGAAAGGGAGAGACAGAGAGAAAGTTCTTCCACCTGCTGGTTCACTATGGCGTCAATGGCCGGAGCTGTGCCTATCTGAAGCCAGGAGCCAGGAGCTTCACCCAGGTCTCCAATGCAGATGCAGGGGCCCACGGACTTGGGCATCTTCCATCTTGCTTTCCCAGGCCACAGCAGAGAGCTGGATCAGAAGAGGAGCAGCCGGGACTAGAACCAGTGCCCATATGGGATGCCAGCGCTCCAGGCAAGGGCTTTAACTTGCTATGCCACAGCGCCGGCCCCTATCATATTTTTAATAGGAGATTTTAAATTTTTAAATTCTTATTACAATTCCATGTATTTTATCCTAGAGAAACCTATGCATATATAAGTTAATGTGTTACTGTGTTTATTTTAATTTATCATCAGCTGTCTGTTTTTCTCTAAGTTCTCTATTTTGGTTGTTTTCCATGTTGAAGGCATTCCTCAACTATTTAGAGGTGTTTAGTTGCCCCTTTATAACAATGATCTACCGTACAATTTAGTATACTAAACTAAGTAACAGGGAAGCTTCCCTTGTTCCAAAAAAATTAAGTTTTGAACAAATATGTGTGCATTTAAAGCATATGTAATCAGGAAAATACATTTACTTTTAGATGGGCACTATGGTAAGAGAGTAATCAGAATGCACAGAGGTCAAAAATAAAGTAAAAGAGGATTTCAGAGAAGTAAGCAAAATAGCTTTGAAACCAGCAGCGGGAATGTCTTCTTCTTCCTTTCCACAGGCTCTGCTTTCGTGTCCTGGAGTTGGGGTTAGAGGTCAGGAAACGAAGCCTGAAATCTGTTGGAATACACAGCACAAAAGCTAGGGTTGTGAAGGGCTGCAGTGAAAGGCTGAACCTAGAAAACAAAAAGAAATAAAACAATCAAGCAAACAAAAGGAACAACCAGGATGCTAAAAGTCAGTCTAAGAAAGAAAGGAAAATTGCTTTTCTTTCACCTTGGGTGGGTTAGGCGGAAACAAAATCTCCTCATAGTCTGATACCACACACCAGCTCTCCTGTGAGTCTCTGATCTATGTTTGTGCTACCTTTAGAGATTTAAAAATATACATCTGTGTGTTAATTTAAAGGTATTCTTGATAAATTTCAAAAGAGTGATATCATATAGATCAAGTACTCTAATAACAATTCAGATACTGACAAATAACAAACAGAAAACTAGAAAAAAAGCTCTGATTTTTGGAAAGCAAAAGAAATAATGAAAAAAATCAAATAAATAAATGACTTATAGGTTAAAAAACAGTGGACTTTAGAAAGTGTTTATAACTAAACAATAATAAAAAAGACTACGTATCAGAATTTGTGGAATTCACTAAAAGCAGAATTAGAGGAAAGCTGATGGCCTCAGTTCATTAACTGAGGCAAAGAGAAAGACTGAAAATTGATGAGTTGAGTATCTACCTCAAAATACTACAAAATGTGTGGCAAAATAGACTCCATGAAAGTAAAAATAAATTAAAATAGAAGTGAATGAAACAAAGCATTGTGTAAAAATGAAATATTTTAAGAGTAGTAACACTGAAAAGCCTTTGGCATCAATTATCATGGCAGTCAGTAGTGCTATTTGCCAAGCACATGTGGTCCTCTGTTTTCTGGTAAGCGGTAGAATTGCACTTTTTATTCTGTGTGGTTTTCAAGAGGCATGCGATTCTTTCCAGCCATTGGGCTGTGAGTAAGAAATGGTCTATTTTACCAGAGGCCAGAAAACTTAATTTACAAAGTGAGATTGCCTTCACCAAACCATTTTGTTTACTAGTATTGTGACTAACAATATTGAACATGATGTCTCCTTTAGCAGCCTGAGTTCTGAATAGCTATATGGGAAAAGATCCCCACCACTGATGTGGTATAGATATTCTTTCCTGATTGAAAAATAAAATGTGGTGTTTCAAGCCATTGAAAGAAATTTTGCTTTTCTAGTAAACAGCATAGAATGTGGACTGTCCTGACAGATGCACTTCAATAATAGATGGAGAGAGAGTGAAAGTGGGAATGAGAGAGAGGGAAGAGGAAGGGAAGAAAAAGAAGAGAGGAGAGGGGGAGGTAGGGAGAGAGGGAAGTAAGGGTGAAAGGAAAAACAAAAGAGAGAACTAAGACAATCAAGGAAGACAAAATGAAAATGTGTGCAGACAAGGAATTAAAAATGCAAAAGGAAGTTATGTATAATTACATGAAAAGATTTAATCTTATATGGAGTTTGAAGATGTCTATAAAATTTGAACTTGGCAAGGACACTTCAAAAGAAATAGAAAACTTGAATAATTCTATAACCGTTAGTAAAGTAGTTCGGTTGTGATTCTTCCCACAAAATACAGAAGTTCGTAGTTGATTTTAATGGTTAGTACTACAAGACATTTTTATACAGATAATTATAACCTTATGCAGACTTTCCAAGGGTATAGAAAAAAGAAATCAGTGTACAAGGCTACTTTGAATTAGATTCCAAAAAAAAAAGAAAAGAAAAATTAGATGTCAAGCAAGTTAATTAACATATATATCCCTCTATGCTATCCTCATTAATTATATTTTAGACCATATCTGAAATTCCTTTGTCTCTATTTCAATCTATTTTACCACAATTAGTCTATTAAATTCTTTCTCAGATATTCTAGGCACACACCTGCCTCAGGGCATTTGCATTTACTTCCTCTCTTTTCTTGGATAACTTCATGGGTGAAGGCTCCTTTGCCGCCTTCACCCATGTCGCTTTAGACAGGCTCTTTATTAAAAACTGAAAACTATTTTTCTAATACTGTGGCTCCCTTCTCTCTGTAGGATCTCTTCATTGCAGTTTTTGCAATCTCATATGTGTATCTTCAGCTTTTTGCTTATTACCTATCTCCCATTGTAAAATAACACCATTTTGTTGATTTGGTTTACTTGTACCGCCTGATCAGTTAGCAGAGAACCTGATACCTGATGAGGACTTAATAGTGATAAATAAATTGATAAATGCAGATTTATTAAATAATTTTGGCATGATACATTCAATAAAATATTAAGTAATAAAATATGTTGGATTTTTATTCAGGAATATAAGTTTAATTAAGAGAAATCTATAGAAATGGCATAAAAAAGGAAGATAAAAGCATAACCTTATTTTAATAGAGTGGATAAAAGCATATTACAGAATTCAGAGCAAAAGAGACATTTAACCAACAAACCAACCAACAGTAAATGATAAAATATGGCAAGTGTTTCTTTAATATCAGGAACATACACAAAAATGTATTTTCTTATGGCTTCTACTCTTCTTACTGCATTTTATGTAACACTATGATAATAAAAGATGAAAGATAAAAATATTGAAAAGAAAGGAATAATAAGATTTAATATTATCAACAGAATTGCAATGTAATACACAATGTAATTCAGAATAAACAAAAGAATTTTCAAGTTACCAAATACAAAATTCATTACAAAAATAATAGCCGCTTAGTGGGCTAAGTCTCCACCTGCAGCTTGGCATCCCATATGGGTGCCAGTTCGTGTTCCGGTTGCTCCTTTTCTGATCCAGCTCTCTGCTATGGTCAGGGGAAGCAGTAGAAGATAGCCCCAGTGCTTGGGCCCCTGCACCCACATGGGGTACCCGAAAGAAGCTCCTGGCTCCTGGCTTCAGATCAGTCCAGCTTCAGCTGATACAGCCATTTGGGGAGTGCAGCAATGGAAGACCTTTCTCTCCGTCTCTCCCTCTCTCTGTTTATAACTCAACCTCTCAAATAAATAAAATCTTAAAAAAAAAATCGGTAAGAATCCCAATGGGTTAATTTGCATAATCAAACTGTTTCTAAAATTTTCGTGGTAAAGTAAGTGAGTAATGAATAACCGTGATATACATGTGCAGGACGATGTAGTTGAGGGGATTTACTGTACTACAAATCAAGACAGTGATGGAATAGAATATAAGCAGGGTGCTATTGGCTCAGAAATAGACAGACTAAAGGGACAGAATAGATGGCTCACAAACAGATCCATACCTTTTTAGATACTTGATAATGACAGAGTTGGCATTTGTCAGTAGAGAAGGAATCAACTCTAAGGCAAATTTTACCTGGAAATATTTATTGATTAATAAATTGTCAATCTCACTGTTAATTTCCATTCTTTTCAATTTTACTCATCAACCTCACTTGTCAGTCTTCAGGAAAAAAAACATTATTTCACTAGATAAATCTATAGTTATGTTGTTTCTTCCTGCCCATTGTCTGTCTCCCATGATATATTTTGCTGTTGTTTTAGGTTGTTTTCCTTTTACTTGTTTTGACATAGTTTGAGAAGTGAGCAAAACCAAGGATTTGTGTTCATTTCACAAGGTTTAGATGATAGTAGATTAATAACCTATTATCTCTCCTAAAATGATATCCCATCTCAGAAACTTCTATTTTCTTTGAAGTTTTTATATAAGCACAAATAAATAAATATATAACCTCATCAGGCAAATGCTAATGCTTTAGAGTGTCTTGAGAGTAAAATCTTGTAATTCTTTCAATACTTATTTTCATCTTGAAGCTGAAAGCATAGAGTCTTCTCAATTGAAAATGTATAAGCAGAAACCATGTATATAGGTAATGACAAAACATTCAGATTCCATGTACAGTCTTTGAACTTACAGCTCTTCTGATAATGGCTAGCACTGAAAATGTTTCCTATACAAAGTAAGCTTTATTGTTTTCATGGAGATTTTCTCAAAAAGGATATTTTCTCCAGCGCCAGCACTCCGTTTACAATGCTTTCACTAATATTCATCTAATAGAGTGTTGTTTTTTCATTTTCATTTGTGATTCAGTAAAAACATGATGGTGGGGGCAGCAGAATCCTGGGTTTTAAGGGGTGATTGTTGAAAGCGCATCCCGGGCTCAGGGGCACAGTTGCTATGGTAACTCTGCAGCTCTGCCAAGGCTGTTTCTCACTGTGGGTGGGAAGAAGCTCCCCTGCCAGCAGCTACGTGGGATTCTGGCAGCTGGAGAGAACACTGAAGTGATGCACTGCTTCCCCAGATGGGAGTTCTGAGAGCCTTCTCTTAACACCGACAGGCAGCTCAGGCTCTGTGGAGAGTGGGGCTAATTAGGATAGAGCCCATTACAAGTGCAATATGTGCTAGATGAGAAACTTCAAGTTTTGTCCTGTGAATACAAGTTTTGCAGGGAAGCAGGTCTCAAACTGAAAGATTCCAGCCTCACCTCAGGATAAAGGAGATTTACAGGAATATTTACCAATATAGGTAATATATCTCTCAAGGATTTAAGTGGCAACATTCAAATAGGGATTAAAAAAAGTACCTCGATTTCATTTGGCGATGGTACACTCTTTGGAAATGTGTATTCACTCATATTTCAATTTGGTTTTACCCCAGTAACGGAATTTATCGCATACTTTGCTAAATTTGAGAGCCATTAGTCAACAATTAATGGTCTAGTGCTACAACTTAGGCTCCCTCCTTGTGGTCACAGAACATTGCATAGATTCTATCCTTGGTCCATCTAAAAATACAGTGGGGGAGGTCGCCTAAGTAGAAACTGATTCTGAATTAGTAATCTAGTTGACCAGAAATCCTCAGTGGCAGACCTGGTGACCATTCATGAGCTTACCACTTTATATGTTTTATGTTGACTCGTTCAATAAACTTTAGGTTCTGGGATCCAGCGAAGGTATTTCCTATAAATGTATCTGGTATTTGGACTCTTTTATTTATATTTGAACTTCTGATGGTTTTGTTGAGCATGTTCATCTGATTTTGACACTCCAGATTATCTGCTGTAGAAATCTCTCACAACTATACAAAATGCTTTGAGAATAGCAAGTAAGAGAAAACACAGAATAATGGGGTTTGTAATCATGGGCTATTTGATGTCCTTGCCGAAATTAAAGATAGCTCTTTGTAGGGTTGGTACGAATTTAATTTCCTTTTCTCCCCATTATTTTTTAAAAAATCAGTAAGATGAGAATTTTACAACGCTTAAAGTCCCAATTTTCTTCCACCCTGTAAATCTTCACCTAAAACTGTGCTCAATGACATTCAGATACTACACACACTGGTCTCAACCATCTGCTGGTGAAATATCTTCCTACTATACCAAGTTTCAAGCTGTTCTAACCTTTTCTGCCTCCCCACGTTGTGAGTGTGCGTGTGTGTATGTGTCAGGGGAGGAATGTGCAGGAAATGATTCTGCTTGCATAAGCAGGAGCTGCAGAGTGGGGAGGTGTTCAGACTCTTGGGCAAGTGAGACAAGGCTATAATTCTTAATACAATTAGTAATATTAAAATTGGGTATCAGCTCAATTTCTAAACATAAGCTACTTCGCATAGGAACATTGTAATTATTTTATGTCTCAGATGTTGATATCCACATGCAGATTGAACATCCCTGAAATCTGAAGTGATCCAAAATAAAAATTTTTTAGCACAGACATGACTCCAAGAGTAGAAAATTCCACACTTGATTTCATATGATGGGTTTCAGTCAAAACACGGGCACACTATGAATATTCTATAAAATTACTTTCAGGCCATCTATGTGAAGGTGCATACGAAAAATAATAAGGCTACTTTGCAGGAGGCCAGAGTTGTAGCTCAGTAGGTTTAGCCGCCTCCAATGCTGGCATCTCATAAGGGTCCCAGTTTGAATTCCACTGCTCCACTTCTGACCAAGCTCTTTGCTAATGAGCAGTGGAAGATGGCCCAAGTACTTGGGCTCCTGCTACCCATGTGGGAGACCCAAATGAAACTCCTGGCTCCTGGCTTTGGCCTTACTCCACTCTGACCATTGTAGCCACTTCGGGAGTGACTCAGCAGATGGAAAATCTCTCTCTCTCCCTCTGTGTGTGTGTGTGTGTGTGTGTATGTGTGTGTGTTTCTCTGAAACTCTGACTTTCAAATAAAATTAATAACTATTTCTTTAAAAATGTCTCTTTAAAGTAAACTAAAAAGTATGGAGAGGGGCTGGCACTGTGTTATAGAGTCTAAGCCTCCACCTGCGGTGCCAGCCGGTTTGTATCCTGGCTGCTCCTTTTCCAATCCAGCTCTCTGCTTCTGGCCTTGAAGAGCAGTAGAAGATGGCCCAAGTGCTTGGGCCCCTGTACCGGCATGGGAGACCCAGAAGAAGTTCCTGGCTGCTGGCTTGGATCATCCCAGCTCCAGCTATTAGGGCCAGCTGGGGAGTCAACCAGAGGATGGAAGACCTTTCTCTTTATCTCTCCATCTCTCTGTCTGTAACTCTGTCTCTCAAATGAAAAAAAAAATTTAAATTCATACCATCTGCAGGATACCTCATTATTATTTGCAAATATTCCAAACTCCGGGAAAAAAATGAAATCGAAAACATTTTGTCCCCAAACATTTCAGAAAAGGGATACTTGACTTGCATATGCATTCCTATGACTTCCTATGCCTAAGTACAATAGGAACAATCTATTTAAAGACCATTTATTACTACTATAATTTGTTATGTGGGAGTCTTCATCATTACAAAAGGGGATTTGATCAAAATTTTCCAAAATGAAGAAAGTAGAAGGGAGTCTTTGGAATAAGGATTTGAGTGGAGGAGGCAAGAGGATAGAAGTGGACATAGGTGAAACTGAGATCATCAGATCATCTTTTGAAGCACTGTCAGCCCTTTTACCTAAATTTACATTTATCAACAGATGGAACATAGTATCTCATCGATATATATTATTGAAAAACATTTATACTTAAGCATTTTTCTAGTTAATTTCTTGGAAGATATCTAGCAGTCACCTAGAAAATTCTGACTTTTTAATAGATTTATTTATTTATTTGAAAGGCAGAGTTACAGAGAGGCAGAGAGAGAGACAGAGAAAGAGGTCTTGCATCCACTGTTTCATCTGGATCAAGTTTCTTCTGGGTCTCCCACATAGGTGCAGGGGCCATCTTCTAAGGCTTCCCCAGGCCATAGCAGAGAGCTGGATCAGAAGTGGAGCAGCTGGGACTCGAACTGGTGCCCGTATGGGATGTTGGCACTGCAGGCAGTGGCTTTACCCAGTACACCATAGCACTGACCCCCTAAAATATACTTCGAATATTAGTAACATTTTTTCTGATGTTTCAGGCTAAATGCTTGAATCAGTTCTTCGATAATAGGGACTTAGGAGACTTCCAAAAGCAAACTAACAACATGAGGTGAAAGAACTTTTGGCATACATATAACATTATGATAAGATTATTAATAATAATTAAACTTATGCTTAATAGTGGTAGCTAACATTTTTGAGTAATTGATGTATGTCCAGAATTATTTTATATATTAGTTCACTTAATCCTCACAGGAACAATATGAGGGAAATTCTCTCATGTTAGCTTCTTTTTTTTTTTTTTTTTTGAAGATTTATTTTTGTTTGTTTGAAAGGCAGAGTTACAGGGAGAGACAGAGAGAGAGAGAGAAATCTACCATCCGCTGGTTCACTCCCTAAATGGCCACAATGGTTGGAGCTAGGCTGATCTGAAACCAGGAGCCAGGAGCTTCTTCTGCGTCTCCTACATGAGCACAGGGACCCAAGTATCTGGGCCATTTTCTGCTGCTTTCCCAAGCACATTAGCAGGGAGCTGGATCAGAAATGGAGCAGCTGGGAACCGAATCACTCTCTGTATGGGATGCTGGCACTGCAGACGGCAGCTTAACCCGCTGTGCCACAGCACCAGCCCCTCATTGTTACCTTTTATAGTTGGTAAGATGAAAAAAAATAATTTGCTGATCCCATGATGGGTTCAAGATTCTCTTGAGCTGCGCTGTTTTGTACTATGTCAGTATCTTTCGCATGTTTTTGAAATGTAAGTCACAAGAAATAGATTTTACATTGTAAATCACTACATAAATAGTATATGTAAGTATCTGAATTCAAAAATAATTTCTCTTACTGTTTGAAATGCATTCAAATATCATCTGTCTTATTCTCTTCCACTTTTTAAATGTTATGACCAATATTCACTAATTAATTTTGCAATGCAATAAGTGGTTTTCCTTCACTGTTTGAAAAACACAGCTACAGAGAGTTCAAAAAATGCTGAAATAAAAATGTAAGCTGTGTAATTTGAGAGCAACAAATTCATGATAAAATTATATGTGCATATACACACACGTACATGTATGGTGAAGATAATCACAGGAAGTCAAGGTTGGCAAGGAATGACTTCTGTGGATCTTGGGGTGGAAGAAGAAACCATCAGTGGTAGCAAACATTCTCCTATCTCAAAAAGATGGACTTACAATTAAGACATTTGATCTTTATAATTTCTCAGAAATTCTAGGACTTGATGCATATGTTTGACCTGACTTGATGCATATGTTTACCTTCCCATAGTGCTGATGTTGAAGAAAACAGTTTTAAGCATTTTTCTAAGCTATGAATTTTGGGGAAGAGTGTTGTGGCACAGGGGTTGACCCATTGTTTGGTACACCTGCATCCCATAAAGGAGTGCTGGTTTGAGTTCCAGCTTCCTGCTGAGCACCTTGGGAGGCAGCAGATGATGGCTCAAGTGCTAAGATCCCCTACTACACCCAAAGGGAGATCTTGATGGGGTTCCAGGCTCTGCCTTCAGCCTGACTGAGCTCCAGATGTTCAGACATTTGGGGAATGAACCAGCAGATGGAAAAAAAAACAAACAAACAAACAAAAAAAACCTCTTCCCACTCCGTCCCGTTCTCCCACTCTCTTTCTCTCTGTCTACCTTTCAAGTAGATGCAAGTAAATAAATATTTTCTTTTTGTAAAAACTCATATACGAATTTGTCATGTTTTCCTGTTAATCTCCACAGGGTGTTTTGAGTGCTGTATTAAATGCCTGGGAGGCATCCCCTACGCTTCTCTCATTGCCACCATCCTGCTCTATGCTGGGGTTGCCCTGTTCTGTGGCTGTGGTCATGAAGCACTTTCTGGAACCGTCAACATTCTGCAAACCTACTTTGAGATGGCAAGAACTGCTGGAGATACTCTGGATGTATTTACCATGTAAGTCATTCTAGTACTGCATCTTATTTAGCTGTTATATGTTTACATTGCTGTGTGTTGAATAAATAAGCACATTTAGTTAAGAGAGGTGATGATTAGTTGAAAAAATATACTCAGACTGTACATGATTCCAAAGAGCATTGGCTTTTCAATCAATGCAAGGCATTTAGAATGGAACCAGAGGCTGTCTGACTTAATCTATGTTTTCGCTGAAAGGTTTTATCTAAAATTCAATAGTCATTAACTGGAATATTTGCATTTCTTGTTCTCTTCTAATTTGAGCAGAAGCTTTGTAATAGAATATAACAGACAACTGAGAACAGAGTTAGGTATAAATCTGGCTTCTGCTGCTATTCTAGGGAAATCACCAGAACTCCATGGGTGCTCCCACCCTCTAGAAAATTTAACTCAAACATACAGATGATATCATCTACTGTCCCTGCCTAACTGCACGGATGTAGACATTGTGAAAAATTCTCATTAACTTCTGAAAAAGGAAAGTTCAAAAAATATGCAGCCTTTTACAAACAGTTATACTTTTCTCCCCTTCTCCTTGCCCCCGTGTAAACTCCTGATATCACTAAATCATGAGAATGTAAAAATGCACTTCAGAAAGACGACTCAGGCAGTCTGAAAGTGAAAGGCTGCCTATGAAGTTTCAGTTTATTCTTGCTTTATATTGCATAAAATGTGTTTGGTATTGAATGATATTTTTTCTGAAATGTATTATTGGTTCAGATAATCCATTTAGCAATTTTATGCTCACAGAAAGAAAATAATTTTTGTTACAGATTTTTTTTTTTAAGATTTTCTTTGTTTATTTGAGAAGTAGAATCAGACAGAGAAAGGGAGAGACAGAGAGAAAGGTTTTCCATCCACTGTTTCACTCCCCAAATGGCCACAACACCCACAGCAGGACCAGTCTGAAGCCAGGAGCTTCTTTGGGGTCTCCCACATAGATGCAGGGGCCCAAGCACTTGGGGCATCTTCCATTGCTTTCCCAGGCCATTTGTAGAGAGCTGAGTCAAAAAAGGAGCATCCAGGACAAGAACTGGTGCCCATCTGGGATGCCCAAGCCACAGGTAGAGGCCCACTATGCCACAGAGCCGGTCCCTACAGGTTTTTTTTTTTTTTTTTTGTAATCCCAGCTAATATCTGTCCCCAGAGCCTTTAGTTTTTCTTAAAATTCTTAGTTTTTCTTCCAATTTTTGTCTTTATTTTATGCTGCTTGATACTATGGGTTTTTAATGTTGTTCATGTCTTTTATTTTGTCACTCTGAATAGATTCAAAAATTCTTCATATTAATTTTTCCCTGAAATAAGATGATTTTAGATTTAAAATTCTTAGTGGTTATTTGGATTGTTAGCGTTTCTTTGATTTTTACTCATCATAGTGTAATTATAACCTTGAGCCCTAATCTAAGACAAGACTTGGTCAACCTGGACAATTTTCTAGGAAGAAGACATTTGACCTCCAAATACAATATCAGAGATATATGATATTGCTAAGTTTGTTTATACTTTATCAGCTAGTGATACACATACTTTCATGAGTAGAGTGTACTTAAATACTTTTTACTTTTGTTAACTAGGGTGACTCTGTGAAAATTAAAAGATAATAGAGTTGCACATTTCTATCAAGGGATAGAGCAAGAATTCTCTACTTTGAGGTATAAAGGGAATGGATCTCTTGACACAATCCATAGCAGAATTTTAGGAGATCTGGAATATCTATGTTTTCAGAAATATATTGGCACTTAAAATACTGGAAAATACTTATTAGAAAACAAGAAATATAATGAAGAAAGTGCTGTCAGATTAGGAAAATCTACTCTATGCCCCCCACAGACATATTGACTAGAAGAAGGGGACTCATTAACCACTCAGTTAAGAAGTAAAATCATTATATAACTATATTCCTGTTTCTGAAGTATCATGTTGTAGCCACATCAGTATCATTGATAAATGGAAATAAAGAATTAATAGCAATTTAAAAGTTCTGTAGTCCCATTGTCATATTAGTTTACCAATTAGTTCTGGAAAATTATCCTTATCTTTTAAATTGAATCAAGCCTGTGATAGACAATTTGTCATTTTCCATCAAATTGCAAGCAGACATGTAAACTTTCAATTGTTAGACTATCAATGCCTTAGATTAAACTAGCATGAATCAATCCTCAACCATTTATAAGTGATATTCATTATTTACAATATAATTAAGCTGTTTGAAAGCATGTTGGATTATTGCACTGTGCAGAGAGCTTTAATAAAATGACTGCCTGGATATATATATAGTGTGAAAAAACTGACATTTTTCCTTTTAGTTATATTTCAGCCTACTCTGGACAAAATATGTTCTCACTGCACATTATTTTAAGCTACCACAGATGTCCATAAAATCTACAGATTCTTTGTAATCTACATTCAAATTGCTAAATTTGGTTATGGAGTGACAGATTGGTAAGAAATCAAAAGTTAATAAATGGCATGAGATGCTTGTATACATCCATCAGCAATATCAATCAAGATATCTAGATAATATTTAGGCAATAAATTTTAATGCATCACAATTTGCTACTAATACTTCCAAGGTGTTGTTTGAGTAGCAGTTTCAAAGAAAGATATGAGATCTTACACTTCATTTTTTTTGTTTTCTTTTGTTCTATTATATAAGAAATGAAATGTGAGACCAATAATTCATTTTTGAAATAGGAAGAATACCAATTTGATTGAAATAAAAGTAAATGTTTAAGTTATCTCTTCTCATATTTCAAATTACTAAAATTCCTTATATAGGCCGTGTGCAACTATCAAGTAGATTTAGACTCTCCCTGCCAATAAGCAGTTCATGAAAATTGATTGAGAAGACAGATACTATAAACTTCTCAGTGCAATTAGTGGCAATTGATAAATTTTAAAATTACATAAATTTTTAGATAAAGTAGAAATGACCTTGTGCAGGGCTAACCTACAGGGATATCAGAAGAATGGGATTTGATGATTGTTTAAACTCTTGTCTCTTCCCATCGAGGAACAGTTTGTTTGTTTGTTTTTTTCTCATCATACTATTTGTTGAACTCTTTTTTTTTTAAGATTTATTTATTTATTTGAAAGTCAGAGTTACACAGAGAAAGGAGAGGCAGAGAGAGAGAGAGAGAGAGAGAGAGAGAGAGAGAGAGAAATCTTCCATCTGATGGTTCACTCCCCAGATGGCTGCAATAGCTGGAGCTGCGCCGATCCGAAACCAGGAGCCAGGAGCTTCTTCCAGGTCTCCCACGTGGGTGCAGGGGCCAAGGACTTGGGCCATCTTCTACTGCTTTCCTAGGCCATAGTAGAGAGCTGGATTGGAAGAAGAGTGGCCGGGACTAGAACCGGTGCCCATATGGGATGCCGGTGGTTCCGGCCAGGGCGTTAACCCGCTGCACCACAGTGCCAGCCCCTGTTGAACTCTTTTACTTAGTGTAGAGTTAATTTTATAATCATAAGTAAATTGAAAATAGATCTTTATAAAAATTAAGAGTGGGAATGCAAGAGGGAGGAGGAAGAAAGTTTGGAGCATGGGCCGGAAGGAGGGGTGGGAGTGTCACTATGTTCCAAAATTTGTATATATGAAATGTATGAAGCTTGTTTAACTTAAATAAAATAAAAAACCTCCAATATGAACAATATAAAAATCAAAAATAATTAGAAAAACAATAAGAATGGGGAAAAGTGTCATGGAAACAGAAAATGTAAAATAACAGTATATAAAGTAGTGGAAAGTAAAAGATGCACATATCTGCAGGTACTACACCTTGCTTGGAAATAACTTAAGGCAAGTTTGAAAATTAATGTGGCAAAAAGACATGTTGGCCAATTTTAGTAATATAGAGAGATTCTTACTTCCTTTCCTCTATAGTTCCTATGCTTAATTCAACCAAGTGCAGCACTTGTACAGAACATAAAGGAAAAGAGATCTGTTTACTGGGTGTGCAAACTTAGCAATGAAACTGATTGCCGAAACTCCACATATCCCACTTATGGTGGTCAGGAACTGAGGAGTTTACTCCTTTCCTTTATCTCAGGAACCCTAAAAGCCCTTCCCTTTCCTTCCCTCCCCTTCCTTTCATTTCCGCTTCCCACCCAATTCTCTCCCTCCTGTTGATTACAAAAGCATATCCCAGCATAGCTAGTATTTCCAAATCTAATGGTGGACATACATACTAAAGTCAGTCATGTTGAAGTATGACAATTCTGTTTTCTTAATCATCTGTCTAGTGTGAATAATGTACTTAATACAAATAACTTTGCAGATGGTCTCCATTCTTTTGCAATTTACGTTGCAGACATGTAATTCTAAATAGAATCAGCTCACAACAATGGGATGTGCTCTTCTGAAGCCAAGTCCCACCTTCCCAACTTAAGCTACCCACTAAATTGCTAGGCCATTTTCCATTTAAGGTGTGAATACTTTCAAAGCAGTAGAGAATGAGAAAGTTCCTCAACAATTTTTAACCCATTGTCATAAATTTTAGTATTTCTGTGTCTCTCTCTATTCACTTATTTTCCCAGAAGATTTTTCTCACTTAATTTTTCAGTATAGTACCTCAAGAATTGGTCATTTGTTCTCCTTGAATTGTTGTGATAATAAGTATGTAACTTAACCCACTTGTTCAGGTAGGGGAAATTTTTGCACCCTAAATCGCAATCTCTCTTTGCTATTAGAACATTAAAACCCACTCAACACTGGAAATAGCTCACTGCTATTCTGCTTTCTGCTATGTGATGAGGAGGCAGTTTTGATGATTTCTGGTTCAGATTTTATCTGAGTGATTTTGGTGAGATGTTATTACTATGCTTCAAAAGTTTTATTTGAAATAATGAGCAAGAATTAGGGCAGCTATTTTGCTTCTGCCAAGTAGATTCATATAGGACAAAAAAAAATCAATATGGAGACTGGTTAGAAAATTAGGTAACCAAAAAGAGATCCAAATCACTAATTTTGCTACGTGACATCGCTTCTTGAATAATTTTTCTGAGGATTGGGCAATGAACAGTGTTACTCAGAAATATATCCCCATGTAATTTATTAAATAAGGTTGTATTTGTTTTTTTTTGTAACTGTAATATGCATCAAGATATGATACAGTTGATTTCCACAGTGAATGCTTTTTATTTTCAAAATGTGATGATTTTGAGTTCAGGTCAAGGCACCAGAAACTGAGTTCACTAGAAAAAAAATTCTTCAATGTTTAATGCACATATAAAAATTAGCTCCTGTCTCTATAAAACAAAAGGCAGACAGCAAGCTGAGATAAAAGGTAAATTCACTTTCTTCTGAACTAACTTCATGGGTGTGTGTATGTTTGCTCGCACTTCACATTTATTCCTTGGAAGTTAACGATTGTTTCTGCATACATTTTTCTGGTAATTTTTTGGGTCAGAATGAGAAAGAGAAAGAAACATGAATTCATGGCCAGAAGAAACAAACCTTCATAAGCTGATAGAAATCATAGCAGTATAAACTATTTCTACAATGATCTAGAGTGTTAACAGCTAAAAGATATTGATGAAGTCTTCTACTTATAACAGTATTAGAACATTAGAAAAATTAAATTTGATGTGAGTTTATTGATTAGTCTTGGATAATCAAACATAATTTTTCATAGCTAGAACTTAGATTGAAAGCCATACTGAATTCCTAATTTCAGAAATGATAATCAAATAGTATGTGTCTTACTAGGTAATATTTCAGCAAGGTGAATACTCTTTAAATGAATGATTTAAAAAAACTAATATAAAATAACAGCAAATGGGATGGGAGAGGGAGTAGGAGATGGGATGGTTTGCGGGTGGGAGGGTGGTTATGGGGGAAAAACTGCTATAATCCAAAAGTTGTACTTTCAAAATTTATATTTTTTAAATAAATTTTTCTAAAAAAATAACAGCAACAACAAAACCAAATACCCAAATCATGAGAATTTAGATAGACAATGTAATGTAGTAAGTAAGATTCTAGGGTGAAAGTCCTGGGGCTTATTCTATTGACTCTGCCCATTTCTAGCTTCTTACCTTCAACAACTTAATCTAACTACTTCAGTCCTTCATTAGTAAAAGGGATATACTAATTCTGATTACTTCTTAACGTTTTTATATGAATAAATTACTTAATGACTTTAAATAATTATATCATCAGCCCATAATAAACACTACACTCCTATTTACTATTATGATGGTGACGGTAATGACAATGATGGTGATGATATTTTCAATTGTAATGTTGTCCTTGATGCTGTATCAAAAATGTAATGCCCACTATCCTGGTTTATAATGTCTGAATGTCTCTGAATGCATCCTATTTATCATAATACTATTATTGTTTGCTATTTGATGAGAGTAGATATTAGTAAGTTTCAGACTGCATTAGAATTCAAAGATCTACTTTATATTGCCTTTTCTAGCATTCAAGAATACAACAATGTTAGGTAAAATATAAATAAGAACATGATAATTTCATTCTAATGATATTTTGAAGGTTACCAGATAAAAGAAAACTTGCGTTGTTCTTCTAAGAGAGAGAGATGTATGCCAAGTATTCCAGTTTATAGGGAAATTATTCCAGGTTTAATATAAAGAATTTTTCAAAAGTCTTTTCTAAAGAATAGTTGGACAGCTTTGAAATGTAGTTATTTTCCTGTCAGTTCAGGTGTTTAGACATAGCAAGCAGTGAGTTTCCATGTTCTGTGATGTTTATAATTTATGATTTGCTTAGTCTTATTTCTTCAAGAACAACTATCTTAGTAATGGTATCCAGTTCTATCAGGTATTACACTTCTAAAATTTATTGTACTTTCACAATATTCATGTTTTCAAATCTGAATTTATCAGTTTTAAGGCTAATCTTTGGGTACACTTTTAAGGAATTCTTTCCTTCAACAAAAAAAATTGGGTTACACTATGTGCCTATCAGTTGCTAGTCTTCAGGGATGCGGAATAGATTAAAACAACTTCTGTATCTTGAAACATTAACACATAAAAGATACATGAACAAAGTGTCATCCACAAAGACTGTGTAGACATGAATCAAAGACTGCTGGAGTTATTACTTTACCTGAGTTCTAAGATTCATTAGGCAAACTAGATAGATAGCATGGGGAAGCTACAATAGCTACTGCTCTATGGCATTGGCACAGATACTGAAAAATGTATCAAGCAGAATAGAATGGAAAGATAAAAAGACCTACACACACATAGGTACTTATAAATTCATATAAAATTATGTTCTTCATATTTATATACTAAAAACCTTTCAGATGGATTAAAGTTAAAATATAAGGATATGCAAAATTTTGAAAGCTTAAAGGGAAGAGCAATCAAGATTTCACTTATCATGAAGTAAAAAAAGTATGTAGGCAGTATAAGAATCCATAAAGGAAAAAAGTATGGATTTTTACAAAAGTTAAAATTTTACTCATTTAAGTATTATCAAAACACTAATTATACATAAAAATACAACTAACATAACTAAAATTTCTAATTTTAATAAACGAAGAACAGATTATAAAATTATAATATATAAAGCAGGTATTCCAATACAAATAAAACAGAGTAACATACATGTGTATATATATATACATATCTATCATCAATAGTAAACTAAAGAAAGTACTTTAAAGCAATAGTATTGCTTTTTACCTATCCATTCACCAGAAAAATTAAATTGTGATGCCTGCTATTAGGAAACAGAGTATGAAACTTCCGACTTTTTACCCATGTGTTTCAACTTTGTGGACACCACTTTGATTGTGTCTACTTTGAATTTCTCCAGGAATTTATTCTAGGGGGACAATATAGATGGTGAACAAATATTATCTACAAATCATTATTATTAGCATGTTGTTTGTAAGAGGAAGCATTAGATTCTCACTGCTGCCATAAAGAAAAGAACTACAAAGTTAGTAATTTAAAACAGCATTCATTGTGCTACATCTTTGAATTTCAGAAGTCTGAAATGGTCTTACAGGGTTTACTGAAATGAGCTGAAATTAACTGAATTGGCAGAATTCTTCTCCATCTGGAAGCTCTAGGGGAGGATCCACAACCTTGCTTATTTCAGCTTCCAAAGGCCACCTGCACTCTTTGGCTCACGGTTACCTTTCATCTTTAAGCCAGTAGTGTAACATCTTCAAATTATCTCCGAATTTGAACCTGCCTCTCCTGCATCACTCATGTTTAAGGACCTATGTGAAGACCTTGGGCCTGCCTAGATAACCCAGGACAACAGCCTCATCTCCTGATCATTCGTTTAATCACATTTGCCAAGTTGTTTTTTTCACAGAAAGTAACATATTACAGGCTTTGTGTAGGAGCCATTATTATCCCTATCACTAAACACAAACAGGGAATGGTAAAATATAGTTATAATATCTTCAAATGATAAAATGTACCATAATCTTAAAAATCTTTGAAAATTTATTTAATAGTTTAAAATATTAATGACTGGCTGAAAAAAGGATGCTTTCAAAGTAGTATATAATTATTATAGCTTTTTGAAGTTTCTTGAAATTTATAAAAAACTGAGAGGGTAAACAGTTAATAATAAATCTTTTTTTCCTGTTTTGTGTTTTTTTTTCTCCATTTTTTTTTTACAATGAGCATACATTGCTCTTAAACCAGTTTGTCAAACAAATACACAAGCATTGCCAAATTTGAAAGTCTGCATTTAAAAAGGAGGTAAAGGACTTACATGAAGCCCTTCAGATACAGGGTAATATGAATTGGCACTTTGGAAAGCGCATGCAGTGAAGCAAAGATAAAATGCTTTAGGATTCTCTATTTGATCCTGCTATAAACACAGTCAGTGACCTCATTGTAAGAGAGTTATCAGTACAAATTGTTGACTTGTCTTTAACAAAAATTCATATTAGTGTAAATTATGAGTTTAATTTTCATGAATTTGAAATTCTTTGTTCTTTCAGAGCTTGTTGTTAACAGAGTAGTTTTGTGATAGAATTAAATCAGTGAGATAACTTCAGATTTTATTTAATTTAAATAGTTTGATAATTTCAAATTTTGAAAAGGATTTTTGAATGTAACATTGAAAATATTTATTAGATGACTGAAGAAAAACTTTAGGTAAGAATTTTTGAATTTAATAGATTAACTTTCAAATTCAGTAAAATATATAGCTGTGGCAGGCTAAATAATTGCTTCCAAACATATCCAGATCCTAATCCCTGTAACCTATATGTGTTACCTTATATGGCAAAAGAGACTTTGAAATTGTGATTCAATGCGGGATTTAGAGCTGAGGAGATCCTCCTGGATTTCCTTAAATAGGCTCTAAATCTTAATAAAAGCGTCCTTATTAGAATGAAGCAGAAGAATATTTGATCAGAGAAAAAACTCACATAACTACTGAAAGAAGGTGCTACTTGCTGGCTCTGAACATAGCGAAAGGATCACTAGCTAAGGAATGCTAGGAAACCAGCTCTAGAAGAGGCACAGTGTAAAGGAACTTGCCCCTCACCTTTGGAGGCCCAGAAGCTCTGCCAATACTTCAGTTTTGGCCCCAGGAAACTAATTTCAAATTTCTGATATCCAGAACTATTAACATGTAAGTGTGTGTTGTCTTAAGCCACTGAGTTTGTTTGCATTTGTTATAATAGCCATCATAAATTAATACAGAGCTAGACCTGTTTTTCTGCAGCAGTAACTGCCAAAGAATTTTTACAACACACTGGAGTCAAATTTCAAAAGGGTAAAGCCAAAGGTATATGTCTATTGTAATTCTCTTCAGCAATTTGTAATCATACTTCTAGCCTGAATGCTGAGTCATAGGGATCCATGCATTCTTATTAAGTAAAATATGAATTTGGGGGAATAATGTCAGCAAGATGGTTGAATATTAAGTTCCAGCACTTGTTCCCACACAGAAACACCAATTTAAAGCATACAGGCCAAAATACCATCATGGGATTTACAGAATCCACTTAAGAGGTTGCAGTAGCCCATTGAGCACAAAGGAATAGCCCCACCGATATGGGTAAGAAGAGCCATGCTTCTCAGTCAACATCAGCCTCTACCCTAAGCCAGCGCAGTGCTAGGAAATATCATCCCAGCTCATGTTCTCTTCATGGGTGGAAAGAGAAGAGTGAAAAATGCATCCAATATTCTAGAAATTTCACAGAGCTGACTAAGGGTCAGGTTTCTGTATCACCTCAGTCTAAGAACTGATAGAACTGGCATAATGTGGATGCCTAGAGGCCTCTAAGAGCTAACCAGTGAAATTGTGAGAAGGCTTACAGCTGGACAGGGAGGAAAACATAACGTTCTACAAGCAAAACCACAAGGAGAAATAAACATCAACTCAGTCCTGGTAGGGAATTTCAACGTCCCACTTTCGATAAAGGGTGGGAGAGGAAAGAGACTTGAATCACCCTCCAGATCAAATGAGCTTTTAAAGAGACATATTCAGAACATGCCACACAGCAGTATTAGACGGCACATTCTTCTGAAGGGCACATGGGACGTTTATCAGGATGTATCACATGTTAGCTCACAAAACAAGACAACAAATTTAAGAGGATTGAGTTCATACCAATGCAATCCTATTTACAACAGCTTTCAAAAAAAAAAAAAAAAACCTTAGAAATAAAATTAACCAAGGAAAGAAAAGACTTGTATGCTGAAAGCTACAGACATTGTTAAAGAAATGAAGCAATACACAATAAATTGAAAGATATTTAATGTTCATGAATTGGAAGATATGATATTGCTAAAATGTCCATATTACTTAAAATTACTTACCAAACAATGCAATTCTTTCAAAATCCAGTGGCATTCCTTACAATAATAGAGAAAAATCCTAAAATTCATAAGAAATTAAAAAAAAAACTCAGAGAAGGTAAATCTGGAGACCCCATACTTGATTTCAAAATATAGTGCAAGGGGCCAGCACTGTGGCGTGGTAGGTTAATCCTCCACCTACACTGTCGGCATCCCATATGGGTGCCAGTTCTAGTCCTGGTTGCTCCTCTTCCAGTCCAGCTCTCTGTCATGGCCTGGGAAAGCAGTGGAGGAAGGCTCAAGTGCTTGGACTCCTGCACCCACATGGGAGACCAGGAAGAGACTCCTGGCTCCTGGCTTCGGATCAGCGCAGTTCCAGCCATTGTGGCCAATTGGGGAGTGAACCAATGGAAGGAAAACCTTTCTCTCTGTCTCTCTCTCACTGTCTGTAACTCTACCTGTCAAATAAATAAATAAAAATCTTTAAAAATATAGTGCAAGTTTAAATTAATCAAAACATGCTGATACTGGTATAAAAATAAACAGAGACCAAAGGAACAAAGTAGTCCAGAAATAAACCAATACATATAGAGCAAAATGATTTTCAGTGAGTATGACAAAACTTCACAGAAGGGAATGATTGAAAAAATTGGATACCCACATACAAAAAATGAAATTAGACCCCTTGACCATACACAAAAGTCAATTCAAAATTGATTACAGATTAAAGGTAATATTTAGGTCTTTTTTGCACTGTTTTTGGGAATGTAAAGTGGTATAACTGCTTTGGAAAACATTACAGAGGTCTTTCCAAAATTTGAAAATAAAATTGTCCCATGATCTGGCAATCATACTTCTAGGTATTTATCCCAAAGAATTGGAATCAAGATCTCAAGGAGGTACCTCTACTCCTATGTCTGTTGCAGCATTATTCACCATAATCAAGATATATAAATAGCCTAAAAGTCGACTGATAAATACATAAAGTTGTAGTGGTTCATACATTTAATGAAATATTCCATTATAAATTAAAAGAAATCCTGCCATGTGCTAAATTATGGATGAAACTTGAGGACATTAGGCTATATTAAATAAACGAGTCACAAAAGAGTAATACTGTATGATTGCATTTATATGACATTCCTAAGATAGGCAAACTTACAGAATCGAAGTGTGAAGATTCCCAGAAACCACACGTTTAGGAGAGGAAAGAAATGCAGAATTGAGGAATTGCTGTTCAATACATACAGAAAAGTCATGTAAGATGAAGAAGCTCTGCTGTACAACATTGTGCTTATAGTTAACTATAAAGTATTGGACACTTAAAATCAAAGAGTGTAAATCTCTTGTTGTTTTTCACAGTAGAAAAATTTTATTTATAACAGTTACGGATGGACATTCCAAAGCAGTTTTACTGTAGTCTCTAAAACTGCTGGTGTTAAATTCTTTTATAAAGAGAAGCAAATTAAATTCACTTCAATATACTAATACCACAGACTGATAGATCTACTCATCTACTCACTTATGCATTGATTTTAAATGGTGAGGAAGAAATAGCCATTTCCTACCTTATCACTAATCTAAAGATTAAAGTCAAAGTGGTAAATATAAAAAACCATAGCTACAGGAAGTTGTTAAGAAACACACAACATAAAAAATATAAATTTAGGATATCACAAATATAAATTGTGGGGATAAAGAAGACATCTAGAGAATATATATGTGACCAAATGAGCTGTTTTCATGTTAGAATAGTCCATTATCATATTCTTTATGTTAGCCCTATGGAAACCACAAAGGAATAATTACAGCAGGCAGTGAGACACAAATGAGAAAGAGCAAGGAATGAAAATTTAGCACTATAAGCCACAAAGTTAGAGACCCAGAGAGGAAGATAGGCACAAAGGGTCTACAAAATAACCACAAAACAATGAACTGAATGGTAGGAATAAATATTTACTTACTAATTATATCCTCAGAGGTAACAATTAAAATTTCCAATTAAAACGCACAATGTATGTGTGCCGGGGGGGGGGGGGGGAGCTGTTTTGCCTGGCTTTTAAGAAGCTCCAGTTCCATGAATGAGGAGGTTCAATGCCCAGTTTCAACTTCTGACTCCATCTTCCTGCTAACTCAGATCCTGTGAGAAAGAAGAGCCAGCAGTGTGGCATAACGGGTTAAGCCATGGCCCGCAGCACTGGCATGCCATATGGATGCCAATTCGAGTCTTGGCTTCTCTGCACCTGATCCAGTTCCCTGAGAAAGTGCCTGGGAAAGCATCGGAGGACAACTCAAGTGTTTAGGCCCTGCACCCATGTGGGAGACTCAGATCAAGTTCCTGGCTCCTTGCTTTGGCCTGGCCCGCCATTGTGGTCATCTGGGGAGTGAACCAGCAGATGGAAAATCTCCCTTCCTCTCTCTCTCTCTCTCTGTCACTCAGCATTTCAGATAAATAAAATAAATATTTTTTTAAAAAAGATCATTTTAAAAAGCTTCCTTCAAGAAACTGATTTTCCTTGTAGGGATATACATAGACTGTAAGTGAAAGATGAAAAAGATATTGCTTGCAAATGGATACCAGAAATAAGAAAACATAGTTATATATACTCAGGAAAAGTATACTTTCAGTAGAAAACTTCAAAAAAGATAAAAAGTTATTATATAATGAAAATGCTGCCAATTCAGCACTCTAACATAGTAATTATAAGATTATATGTTCCCAAGATTGACACATCTAAATATATGAAACAAATACAAACAGGTCAATGGGAGAACTAGGTGACCATATAATAGTAGGGAACTTCAACACTCCACTTTTTGCAATGGATAGAAAACCAGCAAATAAATACCAGAATTAAATGCTATTCTCAAATAAATATGCCTATTTTTCATCCAATAGCTACAAAATATGCATTCTTACTGTGCATGGAACATTCTACAGGATTGATAATGTCTTTAGGTGACAAAACAAATCATTTTTTCTTAATTGGACAGGCAGTGTTAGTGAGAGAGAGAGACAGAGAGAAAGGTCTTCCTTCCATTGGTTAACCCCCCAAATGGCCGTATGGTCAGGGCGCTGCGCCGATCCGAAGCCAGAAGCCAGGTGCCTCCTCCCAGTCTCCCATGCAGGTGCAGGGGCCCAAGCACCTGGGCCATCCTCCACTGCCCTCCCAGGCCACATCAGAGAGCTGGAATGGAAGAGGAGCAACCAGGACTAGAACCTGGCACCCATATGGGATGCTAGCGCTGCAAGCGGAGGATTAACCAAGTGAGCCACGGTGCTGGTCCCAACAAAACAAATCTTAACACATTTTAAATAAATTATATCAGGTATAATGGAATAAAATGGAATAAAACTAGAAATCTGTAACTAGAGGACCCTCAGAAGCTTTAAAAATACATAGAAATTAAAAAGCGTGCTCTTGAATAGCCAACAGGTCAATGGAAAAACTAAAAGGGGAATTAAAATGACTAAAGAAAAATAAAAATGGAACTGTACCTAAACCTGTAGAACACAGCAAAAATAAATCAGATCCAAGAGGAAAATTTATAGAAATAAATACTTAAATAAGAAAAAGAAGAAATCTCAAATAAACAATCTAACATTTTACTCAATCTAACATTTTACTTCTAGCAGACTAGAAGAAAGTAAAACCTAAATTAGTCTAAGAAATGAAATAATAAGGATCAAGCCCAAAATAGATGATATAGACATTAAGAAAACTATATAAAAGATCAGTGAAATGAAGAGCCATTTTTTTTGGAAAAGATAAATTCAATCAACATAGCTCAAATAGAAAAAATCAGAGATGAAGTAGGAGACATTACAAATAATACTACAGAAATAAAAAGAATCACGGGAGACCAATACAATTAAACACCAACAAACTGGAGAATTTCGAAGAAATATATGCATTCCTAAACATATAAAATCTACCTTAATTGATTTGTAAAGAAGTAGAAAATCTGAACAGATCAATAATAACTGAAAACACCGACACTATAATAAAGAATCTACCATCAAAGTAAAGATTAGGACTTCATGACTTCACTTCTAAAGTATACCAAACATTTAAGGAAGAACTAACACCAGTATTTAACAAACCATTCAAAAAAGTTGAAGAGGAAGAAATATTTCCAGTGTCATTCTAGAATACCCGGATTGTCCTGATACTCAAATCAGATAAGGTGAAACAAATAAAGAAGACTATGTGTCACCAATGAACTTGTATGCAAAAATATCCCCCCCCCCCCAAATACTAGCAACCCAGGTGCTGGCACTGTAAAGCCACCTCCTGAAGTGCATCCCATATGGGTACTGGTTTGAGTCCTGGTGCTGCACTTCTTCTTTTTTTTTTTTTATTAAGTTCACTGATGTTTATTTTTGTGGTGTGTTTTTATTTATTTTAATTTATTTATTTTGGAAGGTTTTTATCTATTGAATACAAATTTCATATGTACAGCTTTTAGGGGTATGGTGTTTCTTCTCCCCATTTCAGCCCTCCCACCCCCACTCCTATCCAACCTCCCACTCCCTCTCCCATTCCACTTTCCATTAAGATTCATTTTTAATTGACTTTATATACAGAAGACAAACTCTATACTAAGTAGAGATTTCAACTATTTGCACCCACACAGCCACAAAGTATAAAGTACAGTTTGAAGATAAGTTTTACCATTAATTCTCATAGTACAACTCAGGACAGAGGTCCAACATAAGGAGCAAGTGCACAGTGACTCCTGTTGTTGATTTAACAACTGACACTGTTATTTATGATGTCAGTGATCATCCTATGCTCTTGACATGAGCTGCCAAGGCTATGGAAGCCTGTTGAGTCCACAAACTCCATCGGTTTTTAGACAGGTCCATATGCAAAGTGAAAGTTTTTGCCTCCCTTCAGAGAAAAGTACATCCTGCTTTGATGGCCCATTCTTTCTGCTGGGGTCTCACTCACAGAGATCTTTCATGCAGAACTGTTTTTGCCACTATGTCTTGGCTTTCCATGCCTGAAATGCTTTCATGGTATTTTCAATCAGATCTGAATGCTTTAGGGACTGAATCTGAGGTCAGAATGCTCTTTAGGGTGTTTGTCATTCTATGAGTCTGCTATGTGGACTGTTTCCTGTGTTGGAATTTTATCTATTGTTATTACCAAGCACTTGGTCTTATTTATGTGATCCCTTTGACTCACATTAGCCAAGACATGGAATCAACCTAAATGCCCATCAACAGAAGGCTGGATAAAAAAAATATAGGATATTTACTCTGTGGAATACTACACAGCAGTTAAAAAAACGAAATCCAGTCATTTACAGCTAAATGGATGAATCTGGAAAATATCATACTTAGTGAAATAAGCCAGTCCCAAAGGGACATATGCCATATGTTCTCCCTGATCTGTGACAACTAACAGAGCACTTAAAAGGAAACCTGTAGAAGTGAAACTGACACCATGAGAAGCAATTACTTGAACAGCCCTTGTCTTGACTGTCAAGGAACAGTTTATTATTTCATTTTATTTATTTGTTTTTGTTCTTCTTTTTCTCTACTTAATACCATTGGATGAACTCTTTACTTAACATGGAATTAATCATAGATGTATTAAATCAATTGAAAATAGATCCCAGTTAAAAATAAGAGTGGGCATAGGAGACCCGGAAGAAGCTCCTGGCTCCTGGCTTTGGATCAGCCCAGTCTGGCTGTTGTGGCCATTTGGGGATTGAACCAGCAATGGAAGCCCTCATTATCTCTGTGTCTGCCTCTCTGTAACTCTGCCTTTCAAATAATTAAATAAATCTTAAAAAAATAAGAGTGGGAATGCAAGAGGGAGGAGCTGTACAGATCAGCACACATTCCCACAGACTAACCCCCTAAGGGTGAAGCTAAAAACTTGCCATGGGACTCCAAATCCCATTTAGCTGGGTGGCACTAACCCCATCTTATGTGATAAAGTGATCATATTAAGTATGGAATTGATCATATAGATAAATTGCTCCACTTCTGATCCAGCTCTCTGCTATGGCCTGGAAAAGCAGTGGAAGATGGCCCACATCCTTGTGCCCCTGAACTCACATGGGAGATCCAGAAGAAGCTCCTGGCTCCTGGCTTCAGCCTGGTCTAGCTCCTACCATGAAGCCATTTGTGGAGTAAACAAGATGAAGGAAGATTCTCTCTCTCTGTGCCTCTCTGTCTCTCTCTGTCTCTCTCTCTCTTCTCTAACTTTGCCTTTCAAATAAATAAAAGAAATTATTAAAAATTAATTAAAATTAAAAATCAGTAATGTTTCTACAAACCACTATCAAGCTATCTGAAAAACAAATCAAGAAAATATCTTATTGAAACTAACTATAAAATAAAAATATCAAGGAGTTCAGCAAACACCCTGTCTTAAAGCAGAGAAATCAGAGATTCTGGGACCCTACAATCTTTTCCAGGGATGTGACCTCAGTTGACCTAAGGACCTCCCAGCAGGTACCATCTCCTAAAGGCTTCACATCACCTCTATGTCATCAAACTGAGGGCCAAGCCACTAACACATAAACCCTTGTGGAACAAACCACATTTAAATTATGGCACCCACGATCATGAATTAGAAGAATATGTATTTTTAAAATGACCATACTACCTAAGGTGACTTATAGACTCAGTGTTCACTGGTTATGATATTTAGCAATAAATTCTAATAGGATTTTCTGTAACTATAGACCACAACGATGATTATAAATAGTCCTGTAATTTTTTAAAAAGTTTTATTTATTTGTGGGGTTGGAGCTGTGGCATAGCGGGTAAAGCTGCCACCCGCAGTGCCAGCATCCCATTAGAGCATCAGTTCGAGACCCGGCTGCTCCACTTCTGATCCAGCTCTCTGCTATGGCCTGAGAAAGCAGTGGAAGATGGCCCAAGTCCTTAGGGCCCCTGCATCCGCTTGGGAGACATGGAAGAAGCTCCTGGCTCCTGGCTCCTGTCTTTGGATCGGCACAACTCCTGGGGAGTGTACCAGCAGATATACTCTCTCTCTGCCTTTATAACTCTGCCTTTCAAATAAATAAATACATCTTTAAAAAGAGTTTTATTTATTTGTATTTATTTGAAAGCCAGGGGAGCAATAGGAAGCAATGGGCTAGGGCAGGCCAAAACCAGGAGCTTGGAACTCCACCTGATCACTTATGTGGATATCAGGAACCCAATTACTGGATCATCATCTGCTGCTTCCCAAGGTGCCCATTAGCGGAATCTGGTTTGGAGGTAGAGTAGCTGGGCTTGAATCAGGCTCTGCAATATGCAGGCTGCAGGCATCCCAAGCAGCAGCTTATCTGCTGTGCCACAACAGTCACACACCATCTTAGAGTTTTAAATGATATTATTTGGGGCATAAGTAGGGAATGAATGTTTTCAAAACTTGGAAATGCAAATAGAATCATAACTCATAAATGTACTAATTGTTCTTTCAAATTCCACTGAATATTCGTATCTACAGAGCTATAAAAATAAAATTAACTATCTAATGAAACTCTGTCATCTGTGTATCATTACCAGTGCGTGCATACATTTATATTTTCTTATAAGCACTTTTGTTTACCAACATGGTTATTTTTTTCCATTAAGTAATCAGTTGTGTGAAAAGATTACCTTCTCATGCCTCTTTCGTTTGAATTACCTGTAATTTTGCTCGGCCCAATTCCATATAATATCTTTTAAGGATTCTGCCTAAGAGTCCTGATTGTGAAAGTTATAATTTTCTCCAAAAGTATATCTTTTATTTATTGACATTGTCAGCAACAGTAAATATTAGTGACATTTTATCATAGTTATGAAGTAAAACTCAATTATAATTGACTATGAGGACAGAGATACAGAATGTATATCATTACATATAAAATGACTAAATTATTAACCACAAGATTGTTTCTCCAATTAAATGAAGTTTTTAAAAAAGATTTATTTATTTTATTTGAAAAGCAGAGTTAGAGAAACAGTGAGTGAGAGAAAGAGAGAGAGAGAGAAAGAGAGAGAGAGAGAGAGAGAGCTTCCATCAGCTGGTTCAGTTCCCAGATGGCTACAATGGCTGGAGTTGGGTTAGGTGGAAGCCAGCAGCCAGGAGCTTGGGTGGCAGGGGCTCAAGCACTTGGGCCATCTTCCATTGCTTTCCCAGGTGCATTAGCTAAGAGCTGGATCAGAAGTGGAGCAGTGCTCATAAGGAATGTTGGTGCTAAAGGTGGTGGCTTAACCTACCATGCCAAAGTGCTGGCCCTTAATATGAGTTTTAAAACTAAAAATTTGTTTATGTTTGTTATTTTGCTCTAATTAGAAAAATTAATAGTGATTATTCTATTTATCAAATGCATTTAAGCAAATACCTATGGAAGTATAAATCACTGTTTACCAAGACTACAGTGGTGTAGTCAAAAAAATACTGAAAGTGGCAAAGCAAAATTTAGATCACAAACATTAGGCAGATAATGTTTAATATCACAAACATGTTTAATATCACATAATGTTTAATATCACAAACATTAAACACATAAGGTAAAAATATTTAAAATCCAAACTCCTTTATGAACACATGCTGTAAATTTATACCAAAAGAACCTTGAGCATATGAGAATCAACTTCTGCAGACCAGCAATAAAAAGTTACTGAAATAAATCATTTTTCTCCTCTAGGATTGACATCTTTAAGTATGTGATCTATGGCATCGCAGCTGCATTCTTTGTGTATGGCATTTTGCTTATGGTAGAAGGTTTCTTCACAACTGGAGCCATCAAAGATCTCTACGGAGATTTCAAAATCACCACTTGTGGCAGATGTGTGAGCGCCTGGGTATGTTATTTCTCTATATTCAGTGTTTAATGTGGGTTTATTTCAATAGCACACAGGTTTTAACTTTGATTTGCTAAGAATTAATGTATTGTTTAACATAGTAACAATCACTACTGTGATTGCTATCTTGAACCTTGATAATATTATTTTCTAAATTAGGATGATTACTTGTAAAAACTCAGTTTCAAATTCTCAAGGCATATGGAGCACAACTAGTTTTGTTGTAGAGAGAGCAGAACTGTTGGTTGATTTATAATTATTTCAAATGGATTTTTGAGTCTCATAAAAAGTAACAGAAAAATCAATCTGCAATTTATAAGCAATAAATGTGTCTGTCCCTCCCATCCCTTCAACAACACATTTCCATATTTTACTATAAACTTGGGACCAACTATGCCTGTTTTCTGTTGGCTTAAGATAAGAGTTATATTCATTTTGGCCTTAAATCTTCATTGATTTGACATTTAATAGTAAATCGAGTTTACAGTCATACTTTGAGACCAATACAGTGAAAACAGGGCAGATGTTTCTACTAATGTATTAGTGGCAAAAATGAAATACATCGTGGTTGAATGTGCTTCCATATTTTAAGACAGAACTGTATTCCTATAATGAAACTTTCAATTTTCCAATGTTGATATGATTTTATTTTTTTTCTTACATTATATAAGAACATGTATTTAATTGTAGTACTTAACTCATATCAAGTAAACTGTTTCAAATAAGAAAAGATATAAATTAAGTCCACCTCGTTAATATTCAAATATACATCAACCAACAAACATCTGTTTTACTAGCTTATCATAAATTCTATTATGCTGTTTGGTGTCAGAAGTGATAATAGTTGGGTATCATATTTTGCATGAGTTGGGTGTAAGTGTAGTTGGCTCTGCTGGAATAATTTCTTTAAAGACTTGTCTACTTCTGTGTTAACACAACATTTGTTGTAATATTTGAAGAGGTAAAATACATGAGTGTGAACAAAACTAGAATCTCAATAATGGAACTGAAGGGCTTTAAGCTGGCCCTTATCAACTCAACTATTTGTATCATTGATATCAAAATTACAGATGTAGAGGAAGCTAAATACATAAAAATCTTGGATTAATAAAAAAATTATGACTCCAGTAAGTCAAGCTTCAGTCTGTTCAAAGCAGTTTCTCTATTAAAAAGACAAGGGACCAGAGTTGTGGCTCAATGGATTAAGCCTCTGCCTGCTACATTGTCATACTATATCAGAGTTCCAGGTTGAAGTTCCCCTACCAATTCAGTTTCCTGCTAATGCTCCTTGGAAGGCAGTGGATGATGACCCCACCTTGGAGACCGGGATGCAGTTCCTGTCTCCTGGCTTCAGCCTGGCTCAGTGCTGGCTCTTGCAGCCATCTGGGGAGTAAACCAGTGGATAGAAGGTCTTTTTGTCTCTCCCACTCTGTCCACTCTTCCTGTCAAATAAATAAATAAATAGATACACCTTTGGAAAATAGTAAGTTTTGATTTTATTTTCCTTTATATTCTGCCACTACAGTATAGTGAATTCAACTAACAATGAACTTTTTTCTTATAATTAGGATGGTATCATTTTAATTCCACAGCATGCTTTAGCAAGTCATTTAAATTTTCTGGACTACAGTGTACTCACTTACAAAATGACTGTCATCTCTAAAGCTCACTTAAGCTTAGAGCCCATGCTGCTGAAGCATTAGTGAAATAGAGCTAAGAGGAAGGGCTTGATAAGCACATTTTTGCCATTAGGGAATAATCTTTTCCAGGACAAGTACTGTCAATTTCATTGTTTCATTGATTGCAAGATTACATCATAATGGAACAAACACCACCACAGGAGAAAATGCATATCCACATATAGTTAATTATCTGTCATTCAGTCATCATTTAACTATCTCAAATAAGAATTTCTAAAGCAAAATAGGGGCCACTTTTTTTTATAATAATTGCAACTGTCATCAGTCCCACTCAGCAGATGAAAAGAGTGGCAGCAGCTGTCTGGGCTCCTCCAGAGTCTACTAAGCATGGAGTAGGGCACCCTGTTTCCCCCACCCACCCTTTTAATACTCCATCTGGGGCCGGCTCTGTGGCAAAGCAGGTAAAGCCGCCACCTGCAATGCCAGCATCCCATATAAGCACCGTTCGAGACCTGGCTGCACCTCCACTTCTGATTCAGCTCTCTGCTATGGCCTGGAAAAGCAGAAGATGGCCCAAGTCCTTGGGCTCCTGTACCCGCATGGGAGATCTGGAAGAAGCTCTTGGATCCTGGCTTAGTATGCAGTCACTTGAAGAGTGAACCAGTGGGTGGAAGACCTCTCTCTCTCTGCCTCTGCCTCTGCCTCTCTGTAACTCTGCCTTTCAAATAAATAAATAAATCTTTAAAATAAAATGCTCCATGTGCCACCCAAGGAATGAGCAGCACTGAGGCAGAGACAGAAGCTACCTTCTCCTGCCTTATGAAGAAGCAGCAATGGGGCCGGCGCCGCGGCTCACTAGGCTAATCCTCCGCCTAGCGGCGCTGGCACCCCGGGGTTCTAGTCCCAGTCGGGGCGCCGGATTCTGTCCCGGTTGCCCCTCTTCTAGGCCAGCTCTCTGCTATGGCCAGGGAGTGTAGTGGAGGATGGCCCAAGTCCTTGGGCCCTGCACCCCATGGGAGACCAGGAAAAGCACCTGGCTCCTGGCTCCTGCCATGAGATCAGCGTGGTGCACCGGCCGCAGCGCGCCGGCCGTGGCAGCCATTGGAGGGTGAACCAACGGCAAAGGAAGACCTTTCTCTCTGTCTCTCTCTCTCTCTCACTGTCCACTCTGCCTGTCAAAAAACAAAAACAAAACAAACAAACAAACAAACAAACAAAAAAAAGAAGCAGCAATGCAGTGAATGAGAACTCTAACTCAAGCCCTGTCTACCTCAACACTGCTTTCCCAAATTTGATTAGAGCTAAGACCAAGAATTAAATTTCACTGGCTACAGCCAGTGCTGCAACACTCCTTGATCTTCCTCCCCCATCACCTTCATTGCATGTAGCTCTGTGGAATTTCATGGAGGGGGCAAAAGAGAAGAGAAAGATTTATCTTCTGCTCTTTGCTAACACTGATCTTCCTTCCTTCCTTCCTTCCTTCCTTCTCTATTTCTGTTCTATATTTTGTCTGTTTGTGTGCTTGTCGTGGAAGGTCTATCTTACAGTATAACTTATGCTCGCTAAGTTAACTTGTTAGCATGTTTTGTCTGTTATCTTAGCTTTTCATTTTACAGTGAAATAGCTGAGACAACTAACTTACAAATGGAAAATGTTTATTTAGCTCAGAGTTTTGGGGTTTAGTGCAAGACCAGGTGGCCCCATTGGTTTGGTCTCTGATGAGAATGATGGATGGTATAGTGCATGCACAGAGGAGATCATATGGCAAGACAGGAAGCAGAGTGAATGGTTGGGCCAAACTCAGGCTTTTGTAACAACCCTATTGACAGAGCATGCTTTCTGAAGACCCACCCCAATGACCTAAAGACCTCCCACTATGCCTCACCCTTTAAAATTTCCACCACCTCCCAATAACACCGCCGTGGCGACCAAGACTTTAACACATGGGCAAAACATCCAAACTAATAGGCGAACCACAGCAGTTCCGCACCTGGTCCCAAAGATTCATATACATCTCATAATGAAAACTATGTTCATCTCATCTCCAAGAGTCCCCAAAGTCTAATGGCAATGATACTAAGAAGGTTAAAACTTAATACAATTATGATGTTTAGAGATGGGGTATTTGAGAAGTGATTGGTTTAACTGGACCTGCAGGATAGTATCCTCATGATAAATTGCTGGAGCTTTATGAGAGAACACATAGACAGGTAGATACAAGTGGATCCTGTCTCTGGATTTGTGATTCCTTTTGCCACTTTGAGACTTTGCCACCAAGGCACCATCACCAGAGGCAATGAGGCCTCCCAATCTTGAACTTGAACTTCCAAAACTGTGAGCTAACCCTTTTCTCTTGTAAAAGTTAGTTGCCTCAGGCAGTTCATGATAGTGGCATAAAGCTTACCAATGCATCTGTACTCCTTAACTTTAAAAACTGTCTATATTTTTGAAGTTATATAAATGAATTCTACTAGGTATATAAATAATATTAAAGAGTGGAATAAATTTCTTTTGCAACAATTATGTAATATGAAAATGCTTCTGAACTAACACTAACAAATTCGTTATTCTGCTTCTGTTTCTTTGCACTACATAAAGAGGAAAGTGGTTATTGAAGCTAAACCAGTAAAGTGCAAATTAATTTAAAGCCCTAAAACAGAGGATGCTAATCAATATGCTCTTTACTTAATGAATACTCTTGAAAATGGGATTTGATCTGCAGTACATGTTTCTTCTTATGCATTATCAAGGCCAATTTAAGATTATTTCAAAATTTTAATGCTGTCTTTCAAAATCCAGAATGTGAAACACATAAAACACAAAATCTCAGTGTTAACTATGGAGGTAAAAATCATTAACTACTTTACTGAAACATCATATGAAGAATTATTGAAAATATTTAACAATTTTATTTATAATAAATATTAAATAATATAAAAGTGAGTAAATTCAACAAATGGTATTGGATGCATCAAACATAAATTTGCTAAGCTTAATTAATATAGAAATACTTCTTCTAACGATTTTCCCTACTAAATTTTAAACCAAAAAACACTATATTTTAACTTGGGAAATACTCAGTGTATTACATTTTGAAATCCTAGGACATTTAGTGTATGTACTCCTCATTTTCTTCTAAAATTTTCCCATGACCACTTTGATTAATAATCGCAACACTTTTGAAGGAATAGATTTCTTAAATTTGCTACTCTCTATGGAGGTTAATCTATATGCTCTAAGAGTTAAGTAGAACAATAAGAACTTTAAACATTGTGTGTTAGTTTGCTAGGGCTGCTATAATAAAATGCCACAAACTGGATGACTTGAAGAAATTTACCTTCTCACAGTTTTGTAAGTCAGAAGTCTGAGACCAAGCTGTCACAGGATTTTGTATCTTTTCTGAGTGCTGTGAAGAAAATCTATTCTGTTTCTCTGGCTTCTAAAGGCTGTGGTAGCCTCTGGCATTGTCCTGTAGGAGCACCCCAGCCACTACATTCATGTTCACATGGCTTTCTCCTTACAAACATGTATGTGTCTAAATTTCTCATTTGTTTAATAATTATAGCAGCCATATTGAAGTAGAGGTTATCCTGATGATTTCATTTTTTATTTCTTCACCTCTGTAAAGATCGCAAGGTCACATTCTTAGAAATTCGGGGCAGAATTTCATTGTTTGAATTTTGTGAAGATAAACTTAATATGTGGCTGATAGCATCACATTATTCAGATTAGAACAACAGAGTTTAACACTGGTTTCTCAGTAGAAGTAAAAAAGGAAGAGGGAATGTAGTATGTTTAAAGCATAGTGGTAATAATTAAAAATAAGGTTTGAAATGCACTTCATGAAGTTATTCACTGCAAGTGTCTGAAGTAGATCACATATCTATTTCAGAACTGAACCCAGTGAATAGCAATCTCAGGTTAACTGTTGAGGTATTAACTGTGCTGGTACTTAAATCATAGGAAGAAATATATAAAAACATTAATTATTTTCTAATTTCTAGTGGAAAAGGTTGTTTTAATTCGAATTTTTTTTTCAATTGAAAAATTCAACTGGCTCAATTTTCTCATCATCTGTTACAAAAATCAGTGTGGCATACTATCAATGATGTACAAAGGATCAGAATGACATCTTTACCCCTTGGGAGTCCCAAGTCTACTCAGAATATCTCATAGGAGACATGTACAGAAACAAATTCAGGATAGTCTTATTCGTGAACATATATGTATCTTATGTTTTTATACAGAGAGGAGGTGGAAAAGTATTGTTGACCAGTATAAACCTAAGTCGAGCACAATACATTGTTGGCACACAGAACTTTTAGCTACTAACAAGTTGAGTTAAAAAGGACTTTTGATATGTATTTGGGAGAAGGGAAAGAACTAGTGTATGGAAGTGCTGTGTGTGTGTGTGTGTGTGTATGTCTGTCTCTCTCTCTCTCTCTCCTCTCTCTGTATCTCTGCCTTTCAAATAAAATAAATCTTTTTTAAAAAAGAAAGCACCAGTATCTTGCTATTTCAACAGGTTTTTTTTTTTTCAGAATATCATATAGTTAAAATCGCATCTTATGTAGCTTTTCATATTGGCTTCTCTCTTCTAATAAAGATTTGTTTATTTATTTGAGAACCAGAGTTAGAGACAGAGAGAGAGGTCTTCCATGCACTGGCTCACTCCCCAAATGGCTGCAACAGCCAGAGCTGGCTGATCTGAAGCCAGGAGTGAGTAACTTCCTCTGGTATCCCAGTGGGTGCAAGGGCCCAAGCACTTGGGCTGTTCTCCATTGCTCTCCCAGGCCATCAGCAGGAAGCTAGGACTCAAACTGTGCCTACATGTGATGCTAGCACTGTAAGCAGAGGCCCAACCCACTATGCCACCACAGCACCTTGGCTGCTTTCATTTACAATGTGTATTTAAGATTCCTCTGTATCTTTTCATGACTTGACAGCTCATTTCTTTTTTGAAAAATAAAATGTTTATTTCCACTGACAACATTTTAATATATTTATCCTGTAACTCATGCTGTTTTGAAATATGAATACATTATGGAATAGTTAAATTGAGCTGCCCCACATATATGTTACTTGACATGGTCACCATTCTTTGTGGTGATAAATTTTAAAAGTATTCTCTGTAGTTTTTAAAGAAAATAATACATTGTTATTAACTATAGTCACCATACCATACAATAGATATTTTGGTTTTATTCCTACTACCTATTTGAAATTTTGTATCCTTTCACCAACATCTCACTAATCTTCACTCCCATAGCTCATTTCTTATTAGAATTGACTAATATTTTATTGCTTGCATGTACCAGAATTTATCTGTCTACTGAGAAATGTCTGGGTTGTGTCCAAGTTTTGCAATTATGAGTAAAAGTGTTATAAACATCTGTGTGCAGATTTATGTGGATATCAGCTTTCACCTTATTTGGGTAAATACTAGAGAAAACAAAAGCTGGTCATATGATAACAGTATACTTATTTTTTGTGATGTTGTCAAAATTCTTTCAAAGTGCTTGTAATATTTTGCATTCCCAAGAACAATGAAAGAGAGCTTCTGCATTTCAGTAATTTTACATTTTTAAAAGGTATTTCTGATCACAAGCAAAATGCTTAGGGAGAATTTAATAATTTTATTCCATTAGTTGTGTTCTTACTATTTAATGACTTTTTTATAGTTATCTACCCAGAATATTTATTTCCAGTTGCATGAGAAGTGATTTTTTTAAAAAGCAATCTATATTTTTATTTTACCAGGTTATTTCTCATTTAATGTAATGTGCCCTTTTTCTAGCAGCCATTTTGGGTACCCTATTTACAAATCACTGTGATAGATTCCACTTGGGTTTGTCCTATATTTTTCCCCCCACTCTTCCTTCTTGTTGGTAAATTTTGCTTTAAATAGCTCAGGAAGCAAAGCACTAGTTGAGAAATGCGAGAGCTGGTGTGCAGCAGGTCAATGTGTTCATACAGTCATTTCCTCTCCCTCCCCTTCCCCACACTCCCTGAATACTCCTTGAGTAGGCAAAATACACCTGGGGTAAATGTTTAGAAACTTTATTTGGCCGGCGCCTCAGCTCACTAGGCTAATCCTCTGCCTTGCAGCGCCGGCACACCGGGTTCTAGTCCTGGTCAGGGCGCCGGATTCTGTCTCAGTTGCCCCTCTTCCAGGCCAGCTCTCTGCTGTGGCCAGCGAGTGCAGTGGAGGATAGCCCAAGTGCTTGGGCCCTGCACCCCATGGGAGACCAGGAGAAGTACCTGGCTCCTGCCATGGGATCAGCACGGTGCGTTGGCCGCAGCGCGCTGGCCGCGGCGGCCATTGGAGGGTAAACCAACTGCAAAAAGGAAGACCTTTCTCTCTGTCTCTCTCTCTCACTGTCCACTCTTGCCTGTCAAAAAAAAAAAAAAAAAAAAAAAGAAGAAGAAAAAAAAAAGAAATTTTATTTGGCAAATTTCAATCCCTCCTTTATTTAGATAAGATACGTGCCAATCATATTGAATGTGTGAAACACTGCCACTGATTAACAATTACCCTGGACTTTTCAAACCTTGGCTTATCTATTTTTCATTATCACTTGGTTTGCTAAATAACTAAAAAAAATTAAGATCCATAATTTGCAGAGAACTGGTGAGTATATTCAAGATTAAGTTATTTATTTGAAAGGTAAAGTGAAAGAGAAAGGAGGAGAGTCAGGGAGAGGGGGACATCTTCCAACTACTTGTTTACTCCCCAAATGGCCACAACAGCTGAGCTGGGCCTGGCTGAAGCCCGGAGCCTAGAACTCCATCCTGGTCTCACACATGGATGACAGGGACCCAAGTATTCAGGTCATCCTCTGATGCCTTCCCAGGCACATTATCAGGAAACTGGATTAGAAGCAGAACAACTGTGAGTAGAGCCTGCTTAACAATATGGGATGTGCCGTCGCAACTGATAGTTTCACACACTGTACCACAACATCTGCCCTTGCAGTATATTTTCTTGCATGGATAACTATTCAAATTGATATTTCTTGTGGAGGTAATGATTATTAGAGAATCTTATCCTGCTATCTTGCTTCATAGCTCTATTAGTGTTTCTATTTCTTATCATAATTATATAGTAAAATTAACAACACATTAATTCATATATTTTCAGTGGCGCCATATTTGATTACATAGTTCATGCCCATGTACTTCTTAATTTTGTTGTTAAAAAACTTTTCAGTTTTTTTGACCTTTTCCAAACAATGTAGAACCATTTATAAGAACGAGAGATTTGTCAATATTAACAATGACATTTGTCTCCCAATAATTTATCATTGTCAGAAGTTGGCTTTTATTTTTCCTATTTATTAAATTTTAATTGTCTGGTTAATGTATAAAAACCCAGTAAATAACAATGATAAACACAGGTGTATTTCTTCCTAAGAAATTCTTGTATTCACACCATTATTCATTCAACAGACAGTTTCTGAGCATCTCCTATTTTTCAGGCACAGTTCTGGCATTGGTAAAACAGAGAGTAAAACAGAAAGTTTAGCATATGACTTCATCCAGTCACAAGACTCCATGCTCTAATTTCTATTAGTTTTAACTTGGAAAAAAAAAAAACTGGACAATATGATGTTTAAAAAAAAAAAAAAGAGAGAAAGTTTGCATTTCCAGTTAAATTTTTATGACTGTCATTGTATGGTATATGACATTAGATAAACCTGCTACATTTTGAAAAATTAATTCATGCAGTCTAATTACTCCTCTTGATTCTTATTGTTCTCTTAGCTATTTAATAAGAAAAACATTCTTGAAATTTTTTCTTATTTTTTATCTCCTGCAACTAACAATATAGTTGTTATTTTAATGAACTGGTATTTTTATTTCACTCTAGAAAATGTAGCCTGTATTAAATGAAGTAAAATACTATACATCTATGTGTACAATAACATCTTCTCAGCCCTTTCACTATCTGAAAAGTTTCCTTGCCTTTTTCATGACCTACATTTTATTTCACAAATTTTAATTTGAATATAATTATCTTTAATTTCTGAAATTGAAAGCTTTAATAATTTTGCAATGACATGGGTGATTTTTACTAGCCAAACCACACAATAAAACTTAAGTTTTAATAGTCGTAATGCAGCCGGCACCGTGGCTTCACTAGGCTAATCCTCCGCCTGTGGCGCCGGCACACCGGGTTCTAGTCCCGGTTGGGGTGCCGGATTCTGTCCCTGTTGCTCCTCTTCCAGTCCAGCTCTCTGCTGTGGCCCGGGAAGGCAGTGGAGGATGGCCCAAGTGCTTGGGCCCTGCACCTGCATGGGAGACCAGGAGAAGCACCTGGCTCTTGGCTTGGGATCAGCGGCTGTAGCGGCCATTTGGGGGGTGAACCAACGGAAGGAAGACCTTTCTCTCTGTCTCTCTCTCTCTCACTGTCTAACTCTGCCCATCAAAAAAAAAAAAAAGTAGTAACACATATTTATTCACGAATGTATTCTTCATGTATTTTTAATATATGAATCAACTTTATTCAAGAAATTAGTTTCAGATTCACAGAAAAATTGAGCAGAGAGCACAGAGATTTTCAGTATACCTCTTGTGCCCCTACATGCATGGTCTTACTCCTTATCAACATTCTCCACCAGAGTGGTAGATTGACTACAGTCTATGAACCTACACTGATACATCATTATCTCTCAAAGTCAATAATTTACATTAGGGCTCAGTCCTGTACATTAGATAGATTTGTGCAAATATATAAACAACATGTATCCATCATTAACAGATGACCGCAATAAAACCAGTATTACAATAAAGTGAGCAACATGGGTTTTTTTGGTGCATGTAAATGTTGTTTACAATATAATGTCTACTAAGTGTGTGGTAGCATTATGCATAGCAAAATTTATATATCTTAATTAAAAATATTTTGTTGCTGAAAAATGCTAATGATCATCCAATATTCTAGCAATATATAATCTTTTTTTTTTGTTGTTGGAGCTTCTTGCCTCCATGTTGATGATGTTGATTAATCAGGGTGGTGGTTGCTGGAGGTTGGGATGCCTGTGGAAATTTCTTAAAATAACACATCAGTTTTCAGCACTGATGGTGATGCAGTTTGATAAGATTTTACCCACAGTAGAATTTCTTTCAAAACTGCAGTCAGTCCTTTTAAATTTTGCTGCTGCATTAACAACCATGTTTATGTAATAATTTAAGTTCTTTGTGTCATGTCAACAATGGTCACAGCATCTTCTCCAGGAGTGTATTTCATCTCAAGGAACCACTTTCTTTGATCGTCCATAAGAAGCAACTCCTCATCTGTTAAAATTTTATTGTGAGAACACAGCAATTTAGTTATAACTTTAGGCTCCACTTCTATTTCTCATTCTCTTGCTATTTCCATCACATCTTCAGTTTCTTCTGCAAGTAAAGTCATGAAACTTTCAAAATATTCCATGAGAGTTGCAATCATCTTGTTCTAAACTTTTGTTAATTTTACTATTTTGACCTCCTCCCCTCAATTACCAATATTCCTAATGACATCTAGTATAATGAAAACTTTCTAAAAGATTTTCAATTTACTTTACCCATATCCATCAGAATTACCATTTATGGCACCTATAACCTTATGAAAGGCATTTCTTAAATAATGAGACTTGGGGTGGTGTCATGGTAACAAGTTGGAAAACAAACCACCAAGTGTGACCTGTGTGAAGGGGGGGATCCTGCCCAAACCAGAAAGAGGAGAGCTCAAGTAATGGGTGTTCAGCACATGATCTGCTAAAGAGGTCTCTAGATAAAATAAAACTGGGAAAATTAGCTAGAATCAAGAATTATGGATCTGTGTTCAGTTGGAGTCCAGCTTCATACCACAACTGAGTGCCATAAAACATATTACACTCATCACATGGTTTTCAAGACTGCAAGAGTTGTCATTAAATGACAATTTTACTTCAATTTAGCACTGTGAGGGTGCTTTCTGGGAACAATTCAATTTGCTTCCATCATGTGAAAATTTACCTTGACAGATTTGAGCATTTGCAGAAGTCATGTTGTGACTCATTTAGCATGCCAAAGAAAGTAGCCCAAAGATATTTGCATGCAATCAACTTAGATGATGCCACTTTCCTGAGCATAAAATTTGGAAGGCAGCCTGTATTTGACTGGAAGCTTTTCCCCAAATGTACAGATAATCAATGGAAGTGTGGATACTGAACTGAAGACCTCCAGAGAAGAAATCCTGAATCAGGTGGAAGAACTGTTAAACTTTGGGGTCATACAGTGTGTAAACCTAGAAAGGCAAATTGAATTTGCTCCAGAAACTGATAAATGAGAAAAAACAAGAGTTAAGCAAAAATGTAACTGCTGGTTCAGATAAACACGAACAGTGAGGTCTATGGCAGCCGGGGTCTGCTGGTTTTCAGTGGAGCAGACCTCTGCAACTGCCTCGATGGAGATTTTTAGGGGGTTTCTATGCTTTTCCTGCCTGTGATTCTACCAAATGCAGACATGAATGTTGCTGTGACCATAAGCGGCTATATGAACAAATAGAAATTGAAGAGGGAGAAATAATTCAGAAAAAACACATTGCATATATTGTAGGGTCAAATTAAGAGATATTTAAAGGTCCTCCGTTTGTAAAACTGTATCATTCTGAAACACATTTATGTTTGATCTCCAAATGACAAAGGTTTGAGAACCATCTCAAAATACACGCAGTAAGCACTAGTTCCGCATTTGAGGTGCTCAGATGAGCTGTCTCTTGTCATCTAGCATTAAACCTGCCTGAGTCAGTATAATCAAGAAGGTATAGTCAGTCCTCAATGTGCATGATTCCCATAGGTACAAATTTCAGTGGCCATGATTTAGTTAAATGATACCAGACTTAGTTGCACAGTGCAATTTATATAGCACACCATATTAACTATGAATAATGGAATGAAGCACCAAGTGCCTTACTTGCTCTTTGGTCCACCGATCGCTGTGTAAATAACAGATGTGCCTAAGGATCAGGAACCTGTCATGTTACTTATTTCAAACCTGGAATGTGTCTGTTATTCAGTACTGTTACTCACAGCAAAGGATGTGGTTTTGTTGTCAACCTGGCGACATTTTATATAAGAGGATAATCAGAAGAATTGCCCAACAAAGATGAAAGTGCAGACAAGAAATGAAAAATGGTAACCCTGGAAGTGAAATTTGAATTTAGGTTTATAGAAAATGTCACAGTAATGGGAATGTTGGCACTGCTGTTGTTTTAGAGAATTCAGATATTCATCCAGAGGAATTTAGTGAAAGAAAACTTACAAACATAAATGAGGAAATGTGTTTGTGATGAAAAGGGTGACTATGTCCCAGAGGAAGTGATGGTAAAACCTTAACATTAAAGAATATGTAATAGGAATACAGAAGTGTTTCACAGCATTGAAGGCACAATGAAATGATATAACTTGATTAAATCTTGAAAGGAGTATGATGAATAGGCATGATATTGAAAAGATATTCAGGATCTGAATAGTTATTTAACGGTAAAAAAAAGTCAAGCACTATTCAAACTACTTCTGAATAGCTTTTATAATAAAATTAGAAACTTTAATTATCAACATTTAAATTTTTTATTTCTTCTACACTTGTAACAGATATAATTGTTTTATAACCATTTTTTTTTTGACAGGCAGAGTTAAACAGTGAGAGAAAGAGACAGAGAGAAAGGTCTTCCTTCCGTTGGTTCACCCCCCAAATGGCCACTACAGCTGGCGCGCTGCACCAATCCAAAGCCAGGAGCCAGGTGCTTCTTCCTGGTCTCCCATGCGGGTGCAAGGTCCAAGCACTTGGGCCATCCTCCACTGCCTTCCTGGGCCACAGCAGAGAGCTGGACTGGAAGAGGAGCAACCGGGCCAGAACCGGCGCCCCAGCCGGGACTAGAACCCAGGGTACCGGCGCTGCAGGCGGAGGATTAACCTAGTGAGCCGTGGCCATTTTTTTTTTTTTTTACATTTTTTAAAAAAGATTTATTTATTTGAGATGCAGACTCACATAGTGGGAGAGAGACTGAGATCTTCCATCTGCTGGTTCATTCCCCAAATGGCCTCAGTGGACAGTGCCAAGCCAGGCTGAAGCCAGGAGCTGTATCCAGGTTCCCAAATGAACGGCTGGGGCCCAAGCACTTGAGCATTCTTCCACTGCTTTTCCAGGCACATTAGCAGGGAGCTGAATCAGAAGTGGAACAGCCAAGACTCAAACTGGTAGTCATATGGGATGTTGGCATTGCAGGTGATAGCTTAACCCAGGGCACCACACTACTGGTTCCTGTAGCAATTCTTATTTTTAAAGATTTATTTTTATTTATTTGAAAAGCAGAGTCACAAAAAGAGAGACAGAGAGAGAGGTCTTCTGTCTGCTGGTTCACTTCCCAAATGGCTGCAATGGCCAGAGCTGAGCCAAACCAAAACCAGGAACCAGGAGCTTCCTCTAGGTCTCCCACATGGGTGCAGGGGCCCAGAGATTTGGGCCATCATCCACTGCTTTCCCAGGTACATTAGCAGGGAGTTGGATCAAAAGTGGAGCAGCTGGGACTCAAACCAGCTCCATATGGAATGTTGGCACTGCAGGCAGAGGGTTAACGTACTGTGCTACAGTGCTGGTCCCCAATTTTTTTTTAAGGATTTATTTATTTATTTGAAAGTCAGAGTTACAAATAAAAAAGGAAGAGAGACAAAGAGACGTCTTCCCTTTGTTGGTCAACTCCCCCTAGATGACCGCAGAATAAAGCCAGGGGCCAAGGGCTTCTTCCAGGTAACACACATGGTTAACAGGGGCCCAAGAATGTGGCCATATTTCGCTGCTTTTCCCATGCCATTAGCTGGGTGCTGAGTCAGAAGTTGAGCAGCTGGGACAGGAACCAATGGCCATATGGGATGCTGTTGTTGCAGGGGAAGGCTCTACTTGTTACACCACAGTGCTGTTCTTCCCAGTAGTAATTCTTAACACTGGATATCCATCAGAATCATACATAGACATTCAAAATATAGAGCTAACTGGCTCAGAAAAGACCTAAGCATCTTTTTCTACCTCACATTAACCAGATGATCATAATGTATGAACTTGGTTGAAAACTGACAAAGGCTAGACGCTGTCAGTCAACTTCTACCTTTGTGGTGCTTCCTGATCATAGAGTCTCTAAGTTCTGAGTCATTTCTGCCTTTGATGAAATCTAACAATGTTTTTAATTATTGATAAAGTGAAAACATTATTGGATTGAAATTCTTCAAATCCATTCCAATATGAAAAATATTATTAAAATATATTGTCATATATGGAGCTCTGAGCTAAGAATTAGTAAACTCTTTGTATATCCTGTGAGTTGAAACATCAGTTGAGGAGTCCTTATAAACAATGACCTTAGTCTAAATTGGTGATACATTTTTTTAAGGATAAAGTGACTTTGAATATATCCATAGATCCATTTTGTTTAAACCTGCTGCAAGCTTGAAATTTCATTATAACATAAAATTCCATTCAGTTTGTGCTGTACTTTTCCAGCAGTTAACTGTCTGTAGAAACAAAGTCTTTTAGATTCAGGGTCAACTGCCTTGTTTCAACCAGTGCTGCTGACTTCTAATGTGTTATTTTTCCTTCTACCTGTAATATCTGTTAAAAATTGATAGCTGGGGGGCCAGCGCCATAGCTCACTTGGTAAATCCTCCACCTGTGGCACCGGCATCCTATATGGGCGCTGGGTTCTAGCCCTGGTTGCTCCTCTTCCAGTCCAGCTCTCTGCTGTGGCCCAGGAAGGCAGTGGAGGATGACTCAAGTGCTTGGGCCCTGCACCCGCATGGGAGACCAGGAGGAAGCACCTGGCTCCTGGCTTCAGATCAGCATAGCTCCAGCCCTAGAGGCCATTTGCGGGGTGAACCAACGGAAGGAAGACCTTTCTCTCTGTCTCTCTCTCACACTGTCTAACTCTGCCTGTCAAATAAATAAAAAATATTATAGCTGGACAAAGTGTAATTTTTTTAGACATTAAGTTGAAATTCACACAAGTTCATATGAAAAACCAATTACCTTATACAAATCATTTTTAAGTTAAGTACATTATAGTCTCAATGGTTATATTATCAAGGATTAGTAGTATATAGCTTTCCTCCAAATATGAAAACCTTGCTTCTTTTTTCCATTTCAATTCCTCTGTTAAATTTCTAATATTGATGAGAATATCCCTCAAAACAATAACTACATATTGTATTAATTACAAGTCAAAAATAATTTATAACTTTATTGAATTTAATGATAATATGTGGTAGGATCTCAAAAATTATATGGAGAAAAACAAAACTAAACAAGTAAGATAACAAGAAGATGTTATGGCAATCATTTGCAAGTATTGATGAAATTATACTAAAATAATGGTCTGATAATGGAATATGTTGAATGTTAATTAAATATCTAGCACCCAATCCCTATCATTTTATAACAATTTCATTATCATGGATCATTAAATTAATTAATGTTTCACAAAGGAAGTTCTAATGAAACTATTTTCTTTGTGAGTTAGGAGGAAACAGTGAGGATTTTAATATATGTGAGTAATCCTAAATAGTGACTAAGATGAGAAAAGCCAGCGGGGTCATTTTATATTTACAACTTCTACAGAACCCATCCTTTCATTTTAGAGCTACTAGAAATTTAAATTCATTGTCTTTTCAATGCAGTAAACACTAAATTGTACAGAAAGAGTTTCCTTCTGACCACAACCAATAATTAAATATTGGTAAATTAAACGTAACTTCCTCTCTTTAAGTTCTTTGTGGAACATATTTTCCTGCTAAGTGATTTCATATTGATTCCTTCCTTTTGTTAACATCACAGCCCCAAGAGAACATATTCTAATTTCCAGTTCACTAATGAGGAAAGTAACTATGTGGGGTTAAGTGATTTGTCAAACCACCAAATGGTTACCAAATCATCTGACTTCAAGTCTAATAATACTTTTATATTTCTTCCAGTTTTTTTTTTTTTTTCCATTGTGCTCTCAATAGCTCTTATGGAGCTGAGCTTTAAAAAGAGTTTCACTAAAAATAGAGTTTAATAAAGCCAGACACAGAACAAAATGCCTTTTTTTTTTTTTTCTTGACAGGCTGAGTGGACAGTGAGAGAGAGAGAGACAGAGAGAAAGGTCTTCCTTTGCATTGGAGGTTCACCCTCCAATGGCTGCCACGGCCGGCGCACCGCGCTGATCTGATGGCAGGAGCCAGGTACTTCTCCTGGTCTTCATGGGGTGCAGGGCCTAAGCACTTGGGCCATCCTCCACTACACTCCCTGGCCACAGCAGAGAGCTGGCCTGGAAGAGGGGCAACCGGGACAGAATCCGGCGCCCCGACCGGGACTAGAACCCGGTGTGCTGGCGCCACAGGCGGAGGATTAGCCTAGTGAGACGCGGCGCTGGCCAGAACAAAAGGCTTTCAAAATCAGAAGAGAATTTTTTTCTAACAGAGATGAGAGTGTAGTAATTTATTTAATGTTCAAATGACCAAGTTATCATAGGATTATCAATGAAGAACTAGAATAATGTATACTAATGTAATATTTTTATGGCATAAAAGGACTTTCTAACTTGGATTACATGTGATCAATTTGAATAGTTCTTCAATTTTTGTACTTATCAGATTCTGAAAAAACACATATAGGAATAAAGAATTATTGTTTTAGCTTCCTCAGTTTATATACTTTAGTGAATATGATATTCTATTCTCTGAAATATGACCAGCTTAGCAGTCAAAATTCAAAAGTAAACTCTTCTGTATTTTTCTTGGAACAAAACTTATGCATTAATAGTAGTGAAAATATTTTCTCCGTGGTATGATTACTCTATGACATCCTGCTTTGTTAATTTGCTCTGCCATTGTAGCTGGCAGAAGAAAGAAAATTAAGTCAGTATTTCTGCATTTTTAGAAGTCATATATCTTTCATAGCAGCAGACACAACACTGTTCAAAGTGTTCCAATCCACTTTGAATCAAAACCAATTGACTTGTAAGTCCCTGCTATATGACATAGCATCTTCAAAAGAAGGTTTTGAAAAATCTCCATGACAGAAAAAAAGAAAAAACAAGTTACTATATAGCTCAAAGCATGTTGATTATTGTCTCTTGGACCTCACACAGTTGCTTTTAGTTCACCAAAGCAATAAATTTCAGTCTGCCACATCATTTCAATTGAGTAGCCTTGAGATCTAAAACAGCAAATAATGAAAATCTTAATAAAGAAGGCTTTTCTACCCCAAAGGAGTTTATTAATGGATTTCTTCACCTCTGAGGTGGTTTCTAAGAACTTCTGGAGCCACTCATGAGAGAGCGAGCTCATTCTGAATATCTTTCCCAAATCCAAGAGGTGTTCATTCTTTTTCTCCAAACTTAATATGAAATCTAATTCTCTTATTGTATATAATTTCATTCAGGCAGAAAATATTCTTATAGTAAGAGTGGCAGTCACAATAATATTATGAATAATAAAATAGCTAAAATTTTATCAAAGTTTCTCATTTGTCAGGTTCTAAACAAAATGCTTTTAATGTTATTATCTCATTTTAGCCTCACACAAACATGTGAGATCAATTTGGAGTTGTTCCCAATTTACAAACACAGAAACAGAAGCTTAAAGGGCAGCTTACTGTCTAAACAAGATAAGAGTCGGAGAACTCAAGGGGCTTCCATAGCCTTGGAAATTCATGACTGGAGCATGGGGAGATTACTGAGGCCATAAACAAGAGTGTCAATTTGTAAAGTCAACAACAGGAGTCACTGTGCACTCACTCCTCATGTGGGATCTCTGTCCTTAGCATGCTGTACATTGAGACTTAATGCTATAATGAGTACTCAAACAGTATATTTCACTTTGTGTTTCTATGGGGGTGCAAACTGTTGAAAGCTTTACTTAATGTATACTAAACTGATCTTCTGTAAAAAAAAAAAAAAAAAAAAAGAAGAAGAAGAAGAAGAAGAAATTATCAATTCCCAACTTGACTCTCACTGGGATTAAACATGACAATAGGTCTGATCTGATTTCATCATCATTTTAAAAATCATCTATTATTTTTCACTTTATGTTTCTGTGTGGGAGCAAACTGTTGAAATCTTTACTTAATGTATGCTAAACTGATCTTCTGTAGATAAAGAGAATCGAAAATGAATCCTCATGTGGGTGGGAGGGGAGATGGAGTGGGAGAGGGGAGGGTTGCGGGTGGGAGGGACGTTATGGGGGGGAAGCCATTGTAATCCATAAGCTGTACTTTGGAAATTTATATTCATTAAATAAAAGTTAAAAAAAAAAAAGGGCAGCTTAGGCTCAGCAAGCTCAAATGCTGGTGCCTTTAACCAAGGCATCATAAAGCCCTTTTTAATGCAAAATAAACATGACATTTAGATAAGGGACTACACTGTCATGTCACTGTGTGTTAAATAATTAAATAAATAGATCTCTGCCTCACATATATATATATATAATATATAGGAAATAAATGGTAAAAGATGGAAAATGACTTGCATCATATCATTGTACTCTTTATTAATGTTAAAAGTGACTTGGTATTGGGGCCGGCACTGCGGCTCAGTGGGCTAACACCCTGGCCTGAAGCACCAGCATCCCATATGGGCGCCAGTTCAAGACTTAGCTGCTCTGCTTCCTGTCCATCTCTCTGCTATGGCCTGGGAAAGCAGTAGAAGATGGCCCAAGTCCTTGGGCCCCTGCACCCACGTGGGAGACCTGAAAGAAGCTCCTGGCTCCTGGCTGTGGATCGTCACAGCTCCGGCCATTGCGGCCATCTGGGGAGTGAACCATCAGATGGAAGATTTCTCTCTCTCTCTCTTTCTCTCTCTCTCTCTCTCTCTGCTTCTCCTCTCTCTGTGTAACTCTGACTTTCAAATAAATAAATAAATAAATCATTTTTTAAAAAAGTGACTTGGTATTGCCACTCCTGTATGCTTATCCATGCTTTGGGGTTTAGCAGAGCTTTCTCACCTTGACTGGAATGATGTATTAGGGTTCAAAGCTTTGAGAACAGAAGAATTATGAGCTGGTTCCCACACTGATCTGTGAGCTTCAAATATTGATGTGCTTCATTAATTAAATTCCAAAAAGTAGAAAAGAGGAAGATGAGGTAAAAAAAAAATTGTCCTTTCTGTCTAGCAGAGACAGTAAAATGTTTCCATGCTCAGTCAAGTATGCTTCAAGACCACATGTTGTCTGTGTTTCCACATGGAACTTTTTAAAAATTATTTTTCATATTTTTATATGAAACACAGAAAGAGAAATCTCCCAACTGCAGATTCACTCCCCAGATGCCTGCTAACAGGAGTCCAGAACAGCATCTGAGTCTCCTAGATGTACTTGAGACATCACCTGCCACTTCCTGAGATGAGGTTAGGAAGGAAGCTGGATGGGAAGTGGAGAATCCTCTACTTGAACCAGTCACTTCATTGTGGAATGCGAGCATTTCTTTTTTCTTTTTTTATTTGACAGGTAGAGTTATAGACAGTGAGAGCAAGACAGAGAGAAAGGTCTTCCTTCCGTTGTTTAACCCCCCAAATGGTCGCTACAGCCGACACTGGCCTATCCGAAGCCAGGAGCCAGGTGCTTCTTCCTGGTCTCCCATGCAGGTGCAGGAGCCCAAGCACCTGGGCCATCCTCCATTGCCTTCCTGGGCCACAGCAAAGAGCTGGGCTGGAAGAGGAGTTATCGGGACTAGAACCCGGCACCCATGTGGGATGCCAGCACTGCAGGCAGAGGATTAACCAAGTGAGCCATGGCGTCAGCCCCCATGAATGCAAGCATTTCAAGTGGCGACTTAACCACTGGGTTAAATGCCTGTCTCCTATGGAATATTTGTATTCTTTTGACCAGTGCAATAAAAACAAGTATTGTTTTATTTGACTGAAATCCTACCATAAATCTTTACATGCTAAGCCTCACTAAAATTAATTGAATAAGATTTATTAATTCTAAAAGTGATATAAATTTTAATAATTCTATTTAAGGAATAAATTTCCTTTTAAGGGTTCTTACTCCATTCCTTTATAATTGAAATCATTTAATATTCAAATTTTATTTGCTGAAATTTACAGACCGGCCAGCCCTGCGGCTCACTTGGCTAATCTTCTGCCTGCAGCACTGGCACCCAGATTCTAGTCCCGGTTGGGGCACCAGATTCTGTCCCAGTTGCTCTTCTTCCAGTCCAGCTCTCTGCTGTGGCCCAGGAAAGCAGTGGAGGATGGCCCAAGTGCTTGGGTCCTGCACCCACATGGGAGACCAGGAGGAAGCACCTGGCTCCTGGCTTCAGATCGGCGCAGCGTGCCAAACATAGTGGCCATTTGGCGGGGTGAACCAATGGAAGGAAGACCTTTCTCTCTGTCTCTCTTTTCTAACTCTGGATATCAAAAATAAATAAATAAATAAATTTACAGACCAATTTTGTCTCATCTTGGGTGCACACTGTTTAACAATGTTTGGGAAATTGCTTTAAAGATTTTCCATCCACTGGTTCATTCCCCAGATGGGCCACCATGGCCAGGGCTGGGCCAGGCCAGAGCCAGGAGCCAGGAGCTTCTTTCAGGTCTCCTACATGGGTAGCTGGGACCCAAGTGCTTGGACCATCTTCTTATGTTTTTCTAGGAGGTGGAGCATCCAGAACTTGAACCAGCATCCATATGGGATAGTAGCATTTAAGGCAGTGGCTTTACCAACTATGCCACCACACCAGCCCCAGTAAAATCCCTTCTAAACATACCAATAATATTTTCTAAACTTTAAAATGATTGTGAAGAGGTTGTAAGAAGAGTACATGAATGAAACAGGTATTTTAATGCCAGTGGGTTAGTTTTTCCTTTATATATTAGAAACTATGCCAAATGAGATTCTCCAGCAGATTTTTTTTCACTTAATTCATTATGTTCACATTTCACAATTTCCAAGGCTTATATTTCTGATCGTGCTGTTATAATGATTTATGTAGTACAGCTATAAAATCTTTATATATGTTAAGCTTTGCAGAATAAGCACAAAATTATCTTTCCCAGGAGATCATATGTTTTCTTTCCCGATCTTTTCTCTGTTGCAGTTTATTATGCTGACATACCTTTTCATGTTGGCTTGGCTGGGAGTCACAGCTTTCACCTCTCTGCCAGTTTACATGTACTTCAATCTGTGGACCATCTGCCGAAACACTACATTAGTGGAGGGAGCAAATCTCTGCTTGGATCTTCGTCAGTTTGGTAGGTAGACATTGGATTCTAACTGAAAAATGCAACTCTATGTTATTTTACCTGGTAACCATTTCTAAAATATTGTATATCACTTTAAAATCATCATTACTTCTATTATGTAGATATATTCAACAGAGTATTTACTTTTAAGATATTCATTTTTAAATTTAAATAAGTAGCAATTCCAGGGTTAATAGAAATTAGTCTTACAACCTGGAAGCTCCAGGTTACAGAAGATTTGTGAGCCGGCCAAGCACAGTGGTGATACACACACACACACACACACACACAAACATACTTGAACAGGCTGTCGGATTGCCTTTCTTGGTAATTGCAGGTATAACTGTAGCTTATATTTTCCAATTCTTTTCTTTTTTTCCAAACTCATATGATATCTGCATTTACTTTCACTTTCCCACGACAAACTGCACATTTTGTTAGATTTCATATGAAGATTAATTAAGAAAAATATATGGGAAAAATTTAAGCATTTAAACATAATGAAATCAAAGAATGCTAAATAATTGAATGGTTCTCTTTGGTTATATTTAATTAGAGCTGAAACCCCATGTAAAAATAATAGTTACTCATATGTACATGAGTTTGTCATGTACTGGCTCTAATCTAAGTACTTTATGTACTTTAAATTGTTTAATTCTCCCAACTCAATAATGGGAACAAACTGTTATCTCCTTTTGTAGATGACAAAGCCGAGCTACAGTGAGCAAAAATGGCCTGTCCAGATTTATAAACTAGTAACTGACAGAGCTATGATTCAAACTCAGGAGGCTCAGCTTCAGAGTTTGTATCTTTACTCATAAGTTCAAAATTAGTGCAGAAAATTAGAGTCTAATCTTAGTTAACTTTTTTTGAGATTCTGCTCAATATTTGTAAAAGTATGAGACTCATGGAATTTATAAAAGACATGCTAAACTGCATTTGCAAATAGATTTCTTTTTTCATTTAACAGATATTAAAAGGCTGACTGTTAATATCTGGGGATTATAGATGTGTTTCTCTTATTTCAGGAAATGAGGAAACTTTACTCAAGGGTACCTGAAGGTCTTGTTGCTCTGGGTGTATTATAGATAGACTATGGGGACTCCACAGCTACTCTGTAGTCAACCAGCTGTGTGTTCCAAAACAGTGGCTCACCTGCCATCCTGACAGATGAAGTTCTAAGGCCTCCTGTAGACTTACCCAAATGAAAAGCAGGATGATGTGCTCTATGGATGATGTTCTTGGCAATAACTTACATTGGAGAGGTTTACTCTTAGACTCAAGTCCCTTGTAAACACAGAAGAAGGAAAACCCAGCAGTGACTGCTGATGGATGTCACCACCAAACACCTGCTTTAAAAATCCTTGTCTCTCAATGACAACTTTGATTGTGGAGTAAATTTCAGAGGTTGGTGGCAGCTGAGGTGGTTGTGCATATGGTGGCAGTAGGAATGGTTACAGTGGATTTGGTAAAGATGGTGGCTACCGAGGAGATGGCCCTCGTTCTGGAGGAAGCAGAGGCTAGTGAAGTGGTATACAGAGTTATGGGAATCAGAGCAGTTGTTATGGTGGAATTGGCAGCTAGGACAGCTGTAATAATGGCGGAAGTCGGCCGGCGCTGCGGCTCACTAGGCTAATCCTCCACCTTGCGACGCTGGCACACCCGGTTCTAGTCCCGGTCAGGGCGCCGGATTCTGTCCCGGTTGCCCCTCTTCCAGGCCAGCTCTCTGCTGTGGCCAGGGAGTGCAGTGGAGGATGGCCCAAGTGCTTGGGCCCTGCACCCCATGGGAGACCAGGAGAAGTACCTGGCTCCTGCCATCCGGTCAGTGCGGTGTGCTGGCCACAGCTCACTGGCCGCGGCAGCCATTGGAGGGTAAACCAACGGCAAAGGAACACCTTTCTCTCTGTCTCTCTCTCTCTCTCACTGTCCACTCTGCCTGTAAAAAAAAAGAAAAAAAAAAAGAAAAAGAAAGAAACACAATGGCAGAAGTGGCTTTGGCATTGGCAGTGGAAGCAGTTTGGGAGGTGGTGGAAGCTATAGTGAATTTGGCAATTACAACAATCAGTTGTCAAATTTTGGACCCACGAAGGGAGTAACATTTGAAGGAAGAAGTTCTGCCCCTGTGGTAGCGGAGGACAATATTTTGCCAAACTACAAAAGCAAGGTAGCTTTGGTGGTTCTAGCAGCAGCAGTAGCTATGGCAGTGGCAGAAGCTTTTAATAACTGCCAGGAAACAAAGCTTAGCAAAGCAGAGCAGGGACAGGGAAGGTCCAGGTATAGTAGATTTGTGAACTCAGCCAAGCACAATGGTAGAGGCCCTCACTGCTTCAAAGAAGGCTGGTGTTAGAAAATATTCATGTAAATGGGCAAAAAAAAAAATAATCCTCGAGGACTATGTTTGTGATCAGTTGTATAGCAGATTATTATTTATATGGAAAGTATAAAGCATTCCAACAATGGGTTTTAATGTAGTTTTTTTTTTCCTTTTTTTGCACCCATGCTATTGTTTGTCTAACCTTGATGTTGAATTAATGTATCTTTAAAAAAATTTCCTTGCCTATGGCTGCAGTCTCTCTCCCTATTTCTTTGTTTTGTTCTGCTGACCTTCAAAGTTAAAATTGGAAAACATATGTCTAGCCTCTCACATAGGGCTGCCAGGTAAAATACAAGGCAATCAGTTGAATTAAAATTTCAGGTAAACAAGAAATGTTTTGTAGTTGATATATAAATGAAAATATTTTAAACAATATGCATTTAAAATTTTTGTGCCTTAACTGAAATTCAGATGTACACACAGTGAGGTTATTGCTATCATGCTATTGTTTATTATTCCATTTTATTCTCAGGTCCTCAGTTTCCTTTAAGAAAGTGTCATAGTGGGAATAGATGAAGGCTGAGGTCACTTAATGTGAATGTCTGTATTTTCAAATGTACGTGGTAGATTGGTGTGCTTCTGATCGGGCTGATTTAGTTTTCTCTTGGTGTAGTAAATCAAAATATGAAAAGTAGTAGAGCTTTACTTTTATCAAACCAGATTTTGGATGAAAACTATTAAGAAACTAGCAAAATATTTCTTAAATTTTCACCAAATTTAATTTTTAAAGGAGAGGGAAAATAATTTCTGAATATTATTAGTAGAAGCATATTTTTAGTATTTTTCACTGTTTTTTGCAACAAAAAGTCTGTTAATTTTCAATGTATTCAAATGCTTATGGATCCAAAACTAACGTAATATATTAAGGTTTATACTTCTCAGTGTATATGATGTCCTGTAATATTAAGCATAGAATATATCCTTGTTATAGAATTTTATTAATAGACTTCACTAATCACCAGTGCAGCTTTCTAGTCTAAAGTGTGGAGTTCTAAGAGGTAAAGTGATTTTCTAGGGAGATGATTACCTAGTAGGCCACACTACATTAAAAAGTGAGTGTTCTAAACTTGCTGCACTCATTTTTCAAATAACATCTTCAGAAAAAGAGCTTTTTAACACCATAATCATAAGTCAACTATTATTATAGTTGGTAGACAGAATAATAGCCTGTCACATATGCCCACATCTGATTTCCTGCAGCCTATGAATATATGATGCTAGGTGTCATAGGGGAGTTAAGGTTACAGATGGACTCAAGGTTGCTTGTTTACTGACCTTAAAATAAGGAGATAATCCTGCATTAGCCAGAGGGGCCTAATGCAATTACAGAGGTCCTTAAAGTGGAAGACAGAAGAGTCCCTGGCAGGGTAGGGGGCAGACAAAAAAGGCCCAGGAAGATACAGTGCAGCTGGCTCAAAGTTAAGTGTTAAACATGAATGTAAAGTTAAAATTGTTCTTTGAGCCTTACCACTGTTTGCAACATAGTTATCATGGTTTATCACAAGGTAACTTTTCTTCTGTGGATATGGAAGAAACAGCGGGCACATTGAGCTCAGCTGTTAAACCTTTTTGTAGACCTCTTCTATAATATCAATCGCTGTAAGCTATTTGTCATCCAGATGATGTCACTAAGAATCTTTGAATGTACTTGTGGAACCACATAACTATCATATGGCATCAGAAAAGAATCACTCCTAAAAAAGTGTACTATGGCTGTTACAAAATTTACTAGTATTCATCTAAAACTGTAATTGAATAGGTAAGAATATTCTTTTAAATGATTTCTCTTATGATGCGAAGTTGTCTCATTAGCATATAGATGGCGTCTTTTATCTTAGAGGAGATCGAAGTCCTTAAACTACATAATGGGAACTGTTACTGTGTAAAGGCTATTATACCTGTTTAGTAGAGGTATGAATCTCAGTATTCAGTCAGACACACTTAATAAACAGACACATTTCATACAGATCTAATGAAAAGCACAGGCATCAGTTGACAGAGCTAAAGAATTCAAAGGTTGCTTATCAAATTAGGATTTGCTGAATTTTGAAATGCATCATAAAATAATCTTACCTGCATTCTTAATGTGTTTATTATGATTTCTGTTTTAATCTAATGACATTGGATGTATTAGGCATTTGCTCTAGTAAATCTGTATCATGAAACATTAAAACAGGTCCCCATAATATCACCCAGATCCAATATTTCAATTTTGCTGCATTAAAACCTGAAAATTTGATGAAAGGACCTCAGAGTCAACCTTGAAGAGAAAGTGCTGCCTAGGAGGTGGGGCCAATTTTAGATTTTTCCTCAACTCCACTTCTTATCCACCACATACAGTATCAGAAGTTAGCCAGAACAGCATTCTTTGTTTTATCCGATTTATATAAAGTGCTTCGCAGTATGGTTTTATTTCACTGATATATTAACACCCTTTTCAGTAGGTATTTAATAACCACCTGTTATGTTTCAGCAATGTTCACTTTTGAGTAAAATAAATCTCCATGGCAAAAATCATAAAATGAAGTTAGAGTACTAACTCATAAACCTGGACCAGCATACTTTTTTTTAAATAAAGATTTCATCTTTTTATTTATTTTTTTGAAAGAGTTATGGAGAGATGGGGAGAGACAGAGAAAGAGACCAGGTCTCCCACATGGGCAGCATGGGCCCAAACATCGAGGCCATCTTCTGCTGCTCTTCCCAGGCCATTTTGGCAGGGAGTTGGAATAGAAGTGGAGCAGACAAGACATGAACTGGTGCCCATATGGGATGCCAGTATCACAGGCAGTGGCTTCATTCACTATGGCACAATGCCACTCCAGCATACTTTTTCTAGAGAAGAGAGCTATGGCATAAGAATATTGCTATGTTTGTTCCAGATATAACAGAAGAGAGAATTGAAATTGAAATAAAGAATACTTTTGACCTAAGTCCACTCCATTCAGAAAAACATCTTATGCTTACATAGAAACTAGACACAAAATATTAATAGGAAACCTTTTGTATATTTTCTATGTGTCATTGCTAATTACTAATCTGTATTCATATCTGCTATTTAATTCAATAATTTTCTTGATAAAATCTAGGCTTTTGTTTTCTTGTCTAGGCTATTCCTATGTGTAAGAATTTCTGTTATCCAGCATGTCAAAGGGAATTTAAAGTTAGAGGTGAAATCAAGATTACTAACCGGGCCGGCACCACGGCTCAATAGGCTAATTCTCCGCCTGTGGCACTGGTACCCCGGGTTCTAGTCCCGGTCCAGGAGCCGGATTCTGTCCCGGTTGCTCCGTCCAGCTCTCTGCTGTGGCCAGAGAGTGCAGTGGAGGATGGCCCAAGTGCTTGTGCCCTACACCCGCATGGGAGACCAGGAGAAGGGGCCTGGCTCCTGGCTTCGGATCAGTGCAGTGCACCGGCTGCAACGGCCATTGGAAGGTGAACCAACGGCAAAGGAAGACCTTTCTCTCTGTCTCCCTCTCACTGTCCACTCTACCTGTCAAAAAAAAAAAAAAAAAAATTACTAACCAATTGATCAAATAGAGTTGCCAGTTAAGAATAGTGGTTTCAGGGAAGAGGTGTATACTGGCTGTATAGATTTTATAGTAGTTAATAATATTTAGATCTATAAGATTGGATGAGATCAGCAAGAGAGACAGGTGGCAGAGGAGTAAACACGGCACTGTTCTAACTTCAAAGTATAGAAGAGAAGGCACTGGACATGAATTTAGAGGAAGAATCAATGCGATTAGAAATTTAAAAACAGAAGATCTTATAACCCAAATGAAGAGTATATGAAGGAAGAGGGTGTGATAAGCTCTCTCCGGTACTGCTGACTTGCAGGAAAATGAGAACTGGAAATTAGTCCTGGGAGGTCATTGGTAGTGCTTTTAAGAAAAGTTACATGGAGATTTGGGACAAAGTTTCATGGGAGGGGATATAAGGAGGAATGAAAGGCAATTAATTGTGGACAGTAAAGCATAAGCAACACTTTCCCAATTATCATTATTATTAGTTTGATTTCTATTACTAAAAGGAGAACAGATTTGTTGTATTTCATAGGTACAATTTTAAGAAGGTAACCATACTTCCCTCTCACTATCCCTCCCTCTGGGAATGTGAGTTGAGAAATGGGTAACAAAATATATGAACAACATGTATGTATTTTCCACATGAGCAAATCTATAATGGACTAGCATAGAGAAAAGTGGCCTTGACTAGGAAGCCTGTTCAACCGTGGCAGAGTATTAGACAAATCTTAGGGCAGAGTACTATTTCTTTGCCCTCCTAGAACCAAATTGTCAGAAAGGGAAGGTTGTGCAGACAGATCTCTACATTTGATATACTGCCAAAAAATTATTTTTTAACAAGAAAATGGATTCCGTAAACTATTTACAAAGCAGAAACTAATGACAGTGCTCCATAAGACAGGGATAATATTGATGCACCTTAAAGCCAAGAAGGTGTAAATATATGTTTATATATTAGAACTAAATTAAGATCAGTATATGCCAAAGATTAGAATCAGAGCGCCCACAACTTTTGATTTTCTTTTGTGCATGTAAACATTTTGTACTTCAGTAATTCTCAAAACAAAATTTAACAGCCATTGTAAGGAGGATCTGAGCACTCTTCTCTAAAATAAAATACGCAGCTATGGCAATGAGTTATCAGTTTGCTTGTTCGAAAGAATCCACTGTTCCAAGCCTAATATTCAATATCATGTAAGAGTTCTGGGCTAGAGGCTAGTTATTGTGACAGTTCCCCAGGTGATTCTTATAGTTGGTCCATGAACCAACTGGAGAAAGGATAAGTAAGTGTGAAATGGCAACTTTCAATTCCATTACTAATAGCATTATTTTCTGTTAGCTGAAGAAAAAGTGCTCCTTTGGGCAATATGTTGTTATAGAGCAACAGAAGCATTGTGCCAGTTGAACAAATTTATATCCTATCTTCAGCACAGTGTGAGGCATAGTCACCAACATAGTCATGATGCCTATACCATCATTTTATTGAACTAAATCCATGAACTATCTATAACTGATTCTAAAAATTCTGGTGACTGTATTCAATTGAATTCAGAGGTTTTGAAAATGTTACATATTACTTGGGGCTAAATAATTTTGTGTCTTGTATATTCATAATTCTAAGCACAAAGATTATATATAATGTAAGCTGATTAATTTTTCCATTATAACATAATATGAAATGGATCTTCTTTGGATTTGATTGGCAAAAAGTTCTCTTTCTCTTTCTGGGTTCATGAAAATAATTATAATGCAACATTAATTTTCTGCATGTAGGGATTGTGACAATTGGAGAGGAAAAGAAAATTTGCACTGTCTCTGAGAATTTCTTGAGGATGTGTGAGTCTGCTGAGGTGAGTGTTTTATAGCTTTTAATTTTATTAGAAATTTTAATATTCCTTTTATTATTTGAGATATAGAATATTAGTAAATCTATGTTGATGTTATTCAGGGGAGGTAAAGATTAAATACAAATGAGATAATGTGTATAGTTCAATGAAAATCATAACATATTTTAAAATTACTAGAAAATAATTTTAATGAACATTGAAAAATTGTATTTAAACAGTGAGCATAGCCTTATATTGTTGTGATGTTACTATAAAAGCATTGTCAATCATAATGTCATCTTTATAAAGGAATTGTATTAAAATAATGTGCTTGTAAGCATTTAAATAATTTGCAGGTAAAAACTTTTTTGATCAAGTAAGTGATCATAGGCTCACATTTGTTAAATATATACACCATTTTTGTAAGAAAGCGTCACTCCTAACCCCTCTTCTACTTGTCACTCTGACACATAATTTGCTTCTCTATGGTTTTCGTTACAGCTGAACATGACCTTCCACTTGTTTATTGTGGCACTTGCTGGAGCTGGGGCAGCAGTTATTGCTATGGTAAGAGAGCTTCCACCCCAAACTTTGATGCTTGCTTTTTTTATTTAAACTACAAATCAATTTTCTGGTAGTGACAACAGCTTTTTTAAAAAATAATCTCTGAAGTCAATTTACTTTATCAGCCAAAAAAAGGAGGGGCGTAGGAATAATGGACAAATAAATAAATGAAAAGCAAGAGTTAACCTAAAGAAATATTGACCTTAAGACAGAAATTATATTTGATAATGAGTTTAAAAATTAAAACACTCAATAATATTCATAACATTTAATACTGATAACATTAGAAAATAAGTAATTAATTAGTATTTTACATATTAGATGACTATTATAAAAATATTTATTAACATATATATATTCCAGTTTAATTTTCCGATTCTATAATGAATTCCTAATTTAAATTATTCTTTATTTCCTCTTTAAGAACAAAAAAGCCATAGAGTCACTAATCAGAAAGGATTAATTTGCTGAAAGCAAACTTAACTTCAATGTCTATATATCCAGTTTTCTTGAAAAATCTTAATAACAAGTCCTTAAATTCTCTTTTTACTTGTTTGGCTTTTATTGAGTTTGGAGGATCTAATATCAATTCTTGTCTCTTATTTGTAACTCACCATGAATTCCAGTTTGTTTACTGAATGCCAGTTATCAACAATGAACATGTTTTCTGAGCACCAGTAGTAGCTTTTGGAGCCAAGGTCTTTTAGTTTTTATTCCTGTATCCTAGCAAATAAGTAGTAAAAGAACTTTCTAAATTTATTAGTAAGCAGATCTTATAGTTAATACAGCATATAAAAATAATGACAATATGTAGTCTAGTATGTAGCTGAAAAAAATACTGTTAAAATTCTGTTTTTATTTAAGATATTTCATATATACAGATTTAGGAACATAGTGATACTTTCTACTCTACCCTCCCTAGAGACAGTACTCCAACACTTTCTCCTTCCCCTCTTACTCCCTCTATCTTAATTTTCACAATGATCAACTTGCCGTTTACTTTATACTTGCTAAGTAAAGAGTTCAACAAATAGTAAGAAGAAAAAATACTGTTGCTCAACAGTAGAGACAAGGGTATAAACAATCATTCAATCTCAAAATATTAATTTGACTCCTATACATTACATTTTTTGGTACTCTATTAGTTACCACAGATCAGGAAAACCATACTGTATTTGTCTTTTTGGGACTGGCTTATTTCACTAAGTATAACGGTTTCCAGCTTTCCAGTTTAATCCTTTTTTTTTTTTTTACAAAAGACAAGATTTCATTCTTTTTTATGGCTGCGTGGTATTCCATAATATATATTCCACAATTATAATATGTATGTATATATACACACCACAATTTCTGTATACAGTCTTCAGTTGATGGACCTCTGGGTGGCTATTGTGAATTGAGCTGCTGTAACATGAGGGTATAGATAACTCTTTCATATGATGATTTCATTTCATTTCCTTTGGGTAACTTCCCAGCAGTGGGATTGCAGGGTCATATAGTATATCAATTTTCAGCTTTCTGAGTTATCTCTATACAGTCTTCCACAATACCTATGCTAGTTTACATTCCCACCAACAGTGTATTAGGGTACCTTTTTCCCCACATCCTCTCCAGCATTTATTGTTTGTTTATTTCTGTATGAGAACCATTCTAACCAGGGTGAGGTAAAACCTCATTGTTGTTTTGATTTTATTTCCCTAATAGCTAATGATCCTGAGCATTTTTCAAGTGTCTGTTGGCCATTTGAATTTCCTCTTGAAAAAATGCCTGATCCAATCCTTTGCTCATTTCATAACTGGATTATTTGTTTTGTTGTTGAGTTACTTGAGCTCTTTATAAATTTTCAATATTAATCCTTCATATTTCTTAGTTTGCAAATATTTTTCCCATTCTGTTGGTTGCCGCTTCTGCAGTACAGAAGATTCTCAGCTTAATGTAACCCCAAACTTCAATTTTGACTTTGATTGCCTGTGTTTCTGTGGCGTTTTTCAGGAAGTCTTTGCCTATGCCAAAGTCTTGCAGAGTTTTTGCAATGTTCTTCTCTAGTAATTTGATCATATCAGGTCATGGATTTAGATCCTTGATCCACTGTGAGTTGATTGTTGTATAAGGTATAAAGTAGTGCTCTTGTTTCATACTTCTGCATGTAAACATCTAATTTTCCCAGCACTGTTTGTTAAAGGAATTGTCCTTGCTCCAGGGATTGATTTTAGCTTCTTTGACAAAGATGAATTGGTTGTAGATACATGGATTGATTTTTGGAGTTTCTATTCTGTTCCATTGTTCTATGTGTCTATTTTTGTGTGTGCCAGTTCTAGACTGTTTTGATAATAACTGCCTTGTAGTATGTCTTGAAATCTGGTATCATGATATTTCCAGTAATTTTGTTTTTGTTTAAGAAGGCTTAGCTATTCAGATTGCCTTGTGTTTCTGTGTGAATTTTAGCAAGATTTTTTTCCTGGATCTGAGAAGAACGTCATTCATATTATGCTTGGTATCACATTAAATCTGTAAATTGCTTTTGGTATATGGACATTTTGATGATATTCATTCTTTGAATCCACAAAAATAGAAGATTTTTCCATTTTTTCGTGTCTTCTATTTTTCTCATTAATGTTTTGTAATTTTTTTCAACAGGCAGAATTAGACAGTGAGAGAGAGAGATATATACAAGATATATTTAATGCTTGTTTTTCATGCAACTGTAACTGAGGGAGACTTGAGGACTCGGTTAAATAAATTAGCTTAATACTATTTTCTTTTTTTGGGGGGGGGCAGTCAGAGTTAGACAGTGACAGAGAGACAGAAAGAAAGGTCTTCCTTCCGTTGGTTCACCCCCCAAATGGCCGCTGTGGCTGGCGCACTGTGCCGATCCGAAGCCAGAAGCTAGAAGCCACGTGCTTCCTCCTGCTCTCCCATGCGGGTGCAGGGCCCAAGCACTTGGGCCATCCTCCACTGCACTCCCAGGCCACAGCAGAGAGCTGGCCTGGAAGAGGGGCAACCGGGACAGAACCGGCGCCCCAACCGAGACTAGAACCCTGTGTGCCAGTGCCACAAGGCGGAGGATTAGCCTAGTGAGCCACGGTGCCGGCCTGTTTTGTAATTTTCATCACAGAAATCTTTCACTTCCTTGGTTAAATTCATTCCAAAGTATTTAATTTTCTTTTAGCTATTGTGAACAGGATTGATCTTGGAAGTTTTTTCTCTGCCAAGGCATTGTCTGTATATACAAAGGCTATCGATTTTTGCATGTTAATTTTTATCCTGCCATTTTACCAATCTCTTTTGTTAGTTCTAATAGTCTCTTGGTGGAGTCTTATGATTCCCCTACATATAGAATCATGTCTTCTGCAAATAAGGATAATTTGATTCTTCCTTTCCAATTTGTATCCCTTTGATTTCTTTTTCTTGCCTAATGACTCTGGCTAAAACTTCAAGGGCTAAATTGTATAGCAACAGTGAAAGTTGGGATGTTTGTCTGGTTCTGGTAGATCATAATGGAAATGCTTCCAACTTTTCAGCATTTGATAAGTTGTGAGCTATGGGTTTATCATAAATTACCTTGATTGTATTGAGGAAAGGTCCTTCCATATCCACTTTGCTTAAGGTTTTTATCATGAAAGGATGTTATATTTTATCAGATGCTTTCTTGGAATCTATTGAGATAATCATGTTTTTAATTCTTTAATTTGTTAATGTCATGTATCACAGTTATTGATTTTCCTATGTTTAATCATCCCTGTGCACCTGGGGTTAATCTGACTTGGTCCAGGTAGATGATCTTACTGATGTTTTGTTGAATTTGATTAGCTAGTATTGTGTTGAGGATTTTTGCATCTATGTTTATCATTGATATTAATCTGTAGTTCTCTTTCTTTGTTGTGTCGTTTTCCTGTTTCACAATTAACGTAATACTGGTCTCATAGAAGGAGTTTGGGAGGATACCCTCTCATTCAATCATTTTGAAGAGTTTGAGAGGAATTGAAATTAGATCTTTAAAAATCTGGTAGAATTCAGCAGTGAAGCCAGCTGGTCCTGGGCTTTTCTTTGTTGGGAGGGCCTTTATTACTGATTCAATCTCCATCCTGATTATTGGTCTGCTTAGGTTTTGGGGGTCTTCCTGACTCAATTTTGGTAGATAAAATGTGTCTCGGATTCTATCGATTTCTTCTAGATTTTCCAATTTGTTGGCATATACCTGTAGTAATTTCTGATGATTCTTTTTATTTCTCTGGTATCCATTGTTACATCTCCATTTTCATCTTTTTTGATTAGTTGAGCCAACAGTATATCAAATTTTTTTTCAAAAAACCAACTCTTCATTTCACTGATCTTTTATATTGCTTTTTTTGTTTAAATATTGTTTATATTTTCCCTAATTTTAAGTAATTCCTCCTACTAATTTTGGGTTTCATTTGTTGTTTTTCTAGGTCCTTTAGATGCACTGATAGCTCATTAATTTGTTGCCTTTCCAATTTATTTAAGTAGGCACCAGTTGCTATAAACTTCCCTCTTAACACTTCTTTGCTTGTATCCCATATATTTTTATATGTTTTTTATTATCATCTTCCTTCATTTCTAGGATTTTTTTTGTTTTCCTTTTGATTTCTTCTATGAACCATTGTTCATTCAGAAGCATGTTGTTCAGTCTCCATGGGTTTGCATACTTTCTAGAGATTCTTGAGTTGTTAAATTCAAGCTTCATTCCATGTGATCAGAAAGGATGCAAGGTATGATTTTTTTTTTAATTTGCTAAGACTTGTTTTATGGCCTAGCATATGGTCTATCCTAGAGAAAGGTCCATGCACTGATGAAAAGAATGTGTATTTTCCAAGTGTGAGTTGAAAGGTTTTGTAGATATCAGTTAGATCCGTTTGGATCATAGTGTTGATTAAATTTCTTATTTCATTGTTGATTTTCTGTCTAGCTGATCTGTCCATTGATGAAAGTGCAGTATTGTAGTCCCCCATTACTCCTGTATTGGAGTCTCTGTCTCCTTTTAGATTCATTAACATTTATTTTAAATAGTCAAGTGCCCTGGCATTGGGTACATATACATTTATTACAGTCACATATTCCTGTTGAATTGATCCCTTAATCATCATAAACTGCCCTTATTGTCTCTGTTAGCAGTTTTTGTGTTAAAATCTATTTTTTCTAATATTAGGATGACTACACTTGTTTATTTTTACTTTCTGTTTGTGTGGTATATATTTTTCCATTCTCTCACTTTCAGTATGTGTATATCTTTGTTGTGAAGTGTGTTTCTTGTAGGCAGCATACAGATGGGTCTTGCTTTTTAATCCATTCAGCCAGTCTGTATCTCTTAACTGGAGAACATAGGACATTTACGTTCAAGGGTGATAAGTAATGACTGGGCCCTGCTATTTTTTTCATAAATATTCTATTGTTTACTTTGGATTTCCTTGTCCTTTTTCTGGAAGATTTTCTGCCTTCCCATTCTTTCATAATGATGATTATCTTTTTGTGTTTCTGTATGTAGCATATCCTTAAGCATCTTTTGTAAGGCTGGATGAGTGGTGACAAATTGTTTTCAGCTTCTGTTGTTTATTGAAAGTCTTTATTTCACCTTCATTCATAAATGAGAGCCTTGAAGAGTACAGTATTCTTGTTCAGCAGTTTTTTTTTCCTCTTACGACTTGGACTGTGTCTCTATTCTCACCTAGCTGGTAGGATTTCTGATGAGAGATCAGCTGTGAATCTAATTGAAGATCCTCTGAAAGTAATATGCCATTTCTCTTGTTCACATTTTAGAATTTTTTCTTCATGCTTTACTTTCTTTTTTAAGATTTTATTTATTTGAGAGCTAGAGTTACATACAGAGAGGGTGAAACAGAGAAAAAAGGTCTTGCATCCGTTGGTTCACTCCCCAAACGTCTGCAATGTCCAGAGCTAGGCTGATTCAAAGCCAGGAGCCAGAAGCTTCTTCTGGGTTTCCCACATGGGCACAGGAGCCCAAGCGCTTGGGTCATACTCTAGTGCTTTTCAAGACCATAGCAGAGAGCTCGATTGGAAGAGGAGCAGCTGGGAAATGAACTGCTGCCTATAGGGGATGCTGGAAGCATAGATGGAGGTTTATCCTACAAATCCACAGTGCTAGTCCCTATGCTTTACTCCTGAAAGTTTGAGTACAATGTATCATGGTGAATATTTTTTTCTGGTCATGTATGTTGGGAGTTCTATGTGCCTCATGTACTTGAATGTCTCTTTCTTTCTCCAAATGAGGGAAGTTTCCTGTAATTATTTCACTGAATAGGTCTTGTTATCCATTCCATCTTTCCATTCCTTCAGGCACTCCTAAGACTCACATGTTGAGTCATTTGATAGTATCTCATAAATCTTGAACATTGGTTTTTATTTTTTTCTAATTTCTTCTTCTTCTTCTCCTTCTTCTCTTACTATGTTTTTTCCAAAGGTTTGTCTTATAGCTCAAATAATCTTTCTTCCCACCAAGTCTCTTGTTAAGACTTTACAGTATATTTTTATTGGCCTATTGAATTCATCATTTATAATATTTCAATTGATTTCTCTTCAAAATCTCAGTCTCATAGAAAGTCCCCCCCCCCATGTATCATATGGATTTATTTAATTGGGGAATTTGCTTCTCATTACTCAGAGTAATCCTATGATCATTCTTTTGAATTCCTTTTCAGGAATTTCATCAATATCTTTGTCCATATATTCTAATATTGGAGTGTTGTTGTGTTCCTTTGGGGAAGTCATGTTGTCTTCCTTATTCTTATTTCTTGAATTTCTGTGCTTATTTTTAAGCATTTGTGGTGATACTTGTTGGTTTTTACCTCCGATGGATTTTTTCTTTGAACTATGTCTCTGTGGGTTAATGAAGTGTCTGCTGTTTCAGTGATTACCCAGAAGCATAAACTGGGTGTGTCCAGGGAGTTCTGGTCAGTGCTCCAGGGTGGGGCAAGTATTGAGGGTCACACTCATGTTGGGCAGGGTAGTTTTCCTCTATTAACAGCAGGGGAGAGGGAATGATCACCTCTGTTGCCATAATCACACCCTCACTCCTCTCTTCCAAGGTGATCAATGCCCAGGGTTTACCCATAGTGGGTGCAGCACTCACCTGCACTGCCACATGAATAGCACAAAGTATCTGCACAGTTCCCAGGGTGAGCAGGATCCCTCTGCAATTACCCACCCCAGTAAATTAGCGAGTCTTGAGCTTCTGCCACTGGACACAGTGATTGCCCAGAGATCCAGCTATACCCTGTGTCCTATCCTGCAGTCAGAGTTTTCCTACAGTCTCAGAACGCAAGGCTCCCACAGTCACAGAGTACAGAGGATCCAGTCTACCATGCTAGCCTCTTCTGCACATGAAGACATCAGAGACATTTCCCGAGTTAGCTACCTATTAGTTCTCTGCCTTGGTGGTTTGAGCCCCATAGCTTGAATATGCTGAAGGGCTTGGGGCACCTCACAGTGCTATGCAGGTGCCTAGCACTCTGTCAACCCTCCCAGCAAAACTCAGAGTTGCCTGTTGGGGAAAGCAAATTTTTTCCTTTGGTGAAATCCCCTGATCACACATGTGCCCAAGAGCCACTGCAGCTGCTGCTGGTTGCAAAATGGCATCTTTACCCTGCCAGTTGATGGGCACCCTTATTGAGGAATGGGGAGAAAAGAAATGTGCTTTTTTCCTCTGGATTAGGTGGGTAACCTGCCCCCGTTAGGGCTTCAGGCTAGATTCAGACAGTGTTTGTTTCAAGGCGGTCTCTCCAGCAGTCTCACAGTGGCACAGACTGATGAAGGCTGCTCTTACCTCCCTCTTAAAAGCTGGTGTATCCTCTGGCTCTCGGCTCTGGGGGTTGTGTGTTGTGTCTGTACCTTGGTGTCCTCCTTTTGTAGAATTTCCACTGCAAAGTTCTCTCCAACTCGACCCTGGGAATGTACTTCCTCTGCTTTTCTCCTGCTATTTTCCCCTCGCCTAAAGCACTACGTTTTTTCCCTATTGAGCCATCTTGGAATCTCAGTAACATTTTTTTTTTTAAAGAAAAGATCTGTCTCTTATCAAAGACTAAAAACAGGACTGATGAGACAATGCTAATGTAATAATGAACCCTATCAGACCAGTCATTTTACTGCTTCATCAACATTTTTGTATTAAGTTTGTATTATTAAATTATTGTTAAATTATCCAACAAAACTGACTCAATGTCAGTGTTAAACTGGATTTTCAAATGTTTTGTTAATTAAAACAAGCTCAACATTTTAGCTATGGTGATTATAAATTTCTACATGGGAATTTTCTTTCAGAATGTGAAATGCTTAATAAGATCATATTGGCTAATTAAATGGAGGGATCAAAATAGAACAATAAGTAAAGGCCTTTTATTTTTAAATTAATGCTTAAATATGCCCATGGGAAGCATCAACATGTTCTGGCCAATGATGTACATGGCACTCAGTCCCTGGCAGCACCAGCCAGGCTGTGAGATCAGTGGAGAAATATGGATACTTGTGTTCATGTGCACATAACAACATAAGAAATAGATTTTAGTGACATGCATGTAGCTCCTGAACAAAACTGACCCTTAATTTCTCTTCAGTATTTCAGATACAGATTTAATAATTAGGAGTCATATTTTCTCTGGTATTAAGAGAAAAGATGGCTTTTTAAGATTTATTTTATTTATTTAAAAGATAGATTTACAGAAAGAGAGACAGAGAAAAATAGATAGAGAAAATCACTAATCTGCAGGTTAACTCCCCGATGTCTGTAATAGCAGACCTGAGACTGGCAGAAACCAGGAGCAAGATACTCAATCCACATATCTCACAGGGGTGGCAGGGAACAACTACTTGAGTTATCACCAGCTGAACATTAATTAGTAGGAAGCTAGAATTGGGGGTGGAACTGGGATTTGAGCTTAGATACACCAGGGTGGGATGTGGGTGTCCATAGTGGTGTCATAATTATGTCAAATGTGTCCCCAATATTTGCTATCTAAGCGCGAAAATATCACATCTGTTTGAATCTGTGCATAAACCTTATTTTATGTGTGTACATAGTTAATAAGCTTTCACTATATAAATACCATAATGTATAAGACTATAACTTATGGCTTCTGCATTCAAGTGTCTTATAATTTCCATTAAAATGCAGATTTTCAAATGAAATAGAATATCCTGAAATAACTTGCAGTGTTATGCATCTTTTTCCTATATTCTTATATCAAAATTGTTTTGAATTATCCTTTTACTATCTGTATATTCCACAATATTCACTATTTAGGGTTGATTTTGCATTCTTTATATATATATATATATATATATACACACACACACACTTTTTTTAAGACCAATATGCATCTTGTCCTTCAAGGTACTTATCAATAATTATCAAAATATTAGTGTTCTACTTTTCTACCAAATTTTAAACAGTGCCCATCCTTTGAAACTTAGAGAAAGTAAATATCTATAAACTGACTTTCTCTTTCTTATTCATCCACCAAAACCCATAAAAAAAGAAAGAAAACAAGTAAGAAATCATATTACTGAGTCAGTTCAAGTCAAACCAAGAACTTCATTGATTGAGTAATTTCATTATTAAAAATAAGTCAATCTTCTTTTTTTATTATGGCACTGTTTTGGTAATCATGAATGAATATACATATATAAAATTCATGTGACACAATGCTTTCTCTCCTGTAACTGTAATGTAAGGGAATTGAAAACTCACAATATTAAAACTTAAGAGGATAATTAAATTTATGTGTTCGTTTTGGGATTTCTATAATCCCTCTTTGTACTACACGGTGGGGCAATAAATCTCCTAATTAATTCAAGTCAATTACATGCAAATCATTAGATAATTTGTGACTATGAATTATAAAATAAAGATACAATAACATGTATAGTCTTAAGATTTGGGAAAATGAAGACAGAATGGACAGTACATTTCACATAAAGATTAAGAATAGGTTTTGCATTACTTCAAATTTGAAAACATGGAAGAATACAAGATATAAAAAGAAGGGGTGTTGAAACTATGGTTTAGTTGGAATAGTGAGGCATATATTTTATTTATATTACTCCTATTATCATGGAAATTTTGGTTCCATTTTAGGTATGAACATATGCTACATAACTATATGATTTGAATATTTCTTTCCTGATAGTAATATGTAGTTAACACACTGAACAGGTCTTCAATATAAATTATTTTTGTCTTTAATTAGGTTCACTACCTTATGGTTCTGTCTGCCAACTGGGCCTACGTGAAAGATGCCTGTCGGATGCAGAAGTACGAGGATATCAAGTCCAAGGAGGAGCAAGAGCTTCATGACATTCATTCTACTCGCTCCAAAGAGCGGCTCAATGCATACACATAAATACATCTTTCTGTTCTTTCTACCATTTGAATGCATTGGTGTTTAACTAAGGGCCATCCAACCATCCAACCTTTGAAAAACAAAAGTGAAAGTGCTTCTCATCAATGATGTGTAGGGTGACTTATGAATCACCCGAATCCAATTCTTTGTTGTTTAGCACTTAATTTCCTAATCTGTTAAATTGGTGTTATCAGATCTCTTCTACAAGCTCCTATCCAGCCTTTTTTGGTTTGTTTTAAAATTTCTCAAACTCATTTAATAGTTCTGTAGGATCAAAAACACTAACATTGTCAATTGAAAGATTTGTTTTTTAACAATTTCCCATGTGTTATACATAACACTTTTTGCATTATTTCTTATGCTTTGAAATGAAAATAGCTTTTTATACTTTTTAGTTTTGATTTCGGTAACTAGTTTAACTACAGGTAACCTTCAAAGGGACCATTGTACATTTTGAATATTAGACAGAGATACCATCATGATGACTCTTGTTGAAATAAGGAAATCTCGTCTGGAAATCAGTGGCCACATTGCTATATAGGCCCTGGTTAATGTTTTCATCAATCTAAGGTGCAATTTCTAAATTTATAAGAGTAGGTTAAAAAAAGTGCTTCTTATCTTTGTTAACATTGTATTTTTTCTTGATGTACTTCAATGGTATTTCTCTCTTATTACTCATATTTATGTTGTGAGCATGTAGAAACAGTGATGCTAATGCATGGCTAGTTGCCTTTATAAGATTGTGACATCAGGCTTACCTTTTAAAGTTTAGAATAGAGACAATTTTAATGGAAATAATTACTGTGGACTATTGGAGAATGATCTTTTTGTGATTTAAGCAGTGGCTGGATTGGAACTTTTAATATGCTAATGTGGAAAATAATTACCTTTATGAAGGTGGTATATTAAAAATAAGCACACTAACCCCTCAGAACTGTTTTACCTACTTTAAAAAATTTTAATGGATTGCACCTCTGTAAACTATTCCTAAAATGTGTATGATATATTTGAAAAGGCTTCCATTAATATAATAGCTTTGCTTGCAACCTTCCAATCTATGTCGGTTTACCTGTAGCGTTTTCTAAACTGTGGTCAGCGGCCACTATAGAATGTACTGTTTGGAAGTGTAGTGCTATATTTGTGTTTTTATTTTAAGTAGGTCATTTAACCGAATGTTCATTCATAGTCATTTATAAAAAGTACCTGTATCAAAGGAATTTTAAAAAAAAATCAGTATTATTGGACCAAATCTGGTGTTTGTTTTAACCTTCACTCTTCCTTTGATTATTTCTAATGCTACAAGAATGCTGTAAAGTGTCTTTAAAATGATGTAGCCTGACAAGACATTTTTGTCAGTGTATAAAGCTAGGTAGTGTTGTGCACTGATTTGACCATTGTGAAATCCTTTCTCAGTGTAAGTGCATTTCTAATAAACTTTATTGAGTGAAACAATCTTTGTACAACTACTAATCATGCATCATCAGTGATTTTACAAGTTCTTGTAGTAGATAGGGGGTATTACTAGAGTTATCTGTGGCATGATTATGCATTCTGTAGGATTAATTAATTTGGGGTTCATTTTGCTTCATTTTTTACACTTAGATTATCTTACTAGTTCAACATTTTTCTGACATATGCAGTATTACAGATATTCAGCAAAAGTATTAATGGGCTCTTTAAATTCTATACTATAGTGTTTCAGTTCTATGTCTCTACAGTTTGTGATGATTTTTAAAACTGTCTCCTAAATTCATGTAATGATGTTGACACTTTTGGCTTTTATTTCTAGTATTAGAGTGTATTTTCACAGAGTGCTTTGTAGCAGGCATTACAATTAATCTGTTTTGTACATAAATGTGCCAACAGCTTGATGGTGGCGTTTTTGAAATGTAGAACAAAGTGCTTGCAAAATGTAATAAATATACTTGTGTACTTTGTGTACTTATTATTAGTTTCTGCAGTGGTTTTTGTGTTTTTTAAATTTTGCTTTATTTATTTCTCTTTCTTATATGTGTGCATTCTTTGCAGATGAAGTGGATGCAATCTTCTGAGACTCTAATTTCAGTGAGATTGCCAAATATACTTCAAGATTCAATGGAAATCATGTCCATGGACATAAGTGTAGCATTGCTGGGCAGTCTAGAGAGTGGGAAAGGAGGAAGGACTGGAGGGTGTTGCATTTAGGAAGTGGTAACTTTTCCAAGTTTCTGCTATGTTTTAGCCTCATTTCTATTGTTTCATGTTTTCTTTAGTGCTTCTCAAATTAACAGGAAAAAGAAAAACTTATGCTATACAGAAAGAAAAAGAATTTCTTGATTTGCTTCAAAATACCCAGGTGAGAGCAATGTAATGAAACAGTTATTTTCTACACTTTTAGTCTGTTTGGGATCTAATTTCTTCTGGTAGATTTGATGTGATAGAAATTTAAAACTAGTAAATAGGACTAGGTCTTGTGGCTTAGCAATTTAAGCTACTTGGTGTATCTGCATCACATATTAGGGTGCCAGTTTGAGTCCCAGCTATTCTGCTTCTGATCCTTTCTCAGTGTAAGTGCATTTCTAATAAACTTTATTGAGTGAAACAATCTTGGTACAACTACTAATCATGCATCATCGGTGATTTTACAGCTAATTTTTCTGTGAGGCAGGAGATGATGGCTGAAATACTTGGACCACTCACATGGGACAACTGAAGGGTACTCAGGGCTCCTGGTTTGTCCTGTCTCAGTCCTGGATATTGAAATTTGAGGACTGAACCAGTGGATGGAAGATCTCTCTCCCTCATTCCTGCTCTTTCTATCACTCTGTGTTTCAAGTAGATAAAATAAATAAAAACATTTTTGAAAAGATTTATTTATTTATTTATTTGAAAGGCAGAGTTGTAGAAATGGGAGGCGAGAAAGAGATAGAGAGGAGATCTTCGATCTGCTGGTTCACTCTCCAGATGGCTGCAACAGCCAGGGCTGAGCAGTCCAAATCCAGAAGCTGGTAACTCTTTCTAGGTGTCTCATGTGGGTGACTGGGGCCCAAGCAATTGGGCCGTCATCTGCCGCCTTTCCCATGCCGTTAGTAGGGAGCTGGATTGGAAATGGAGTGGCTGGGAAACAAACCACCGCCCATATGGGATGGCGGTGCTGCAGGCAGTGGTTTAACCTGCTATGCCATAATGGCAGTCCTGAAACATTTTTCAAAAATTACAAAATAGTTACCAATAAAATAATCTCTACTTATCTGTTACCATTACTAGCAACATGAAAATTTCATCAACTACCATTGGAAATTATCTACAATAATTAAAAGATCTGTTCAGAATACCTTAATCACATTTAAAAAACTATTTTAAGAAGACAAAATTATTTCCTATCTAAATATTCTTAAATGGTAGTTCTTCTATCCAGTGTTTTTTGAATTCTTAGAGTAGCAAAGAGATAATAAAAATTGTATGTTAAAAATATATATAACCAGAAATTTCAAAATATGGTAGCTCCCACCTTGTTCTTGGAGACTATGTTTCAAGACTCCCAGTGCATGCCAGAAAACATGGATAGTCCCAAACCTTATATTTACTGTGTTTTTCCTATGATAACATTTCATTTATATGTTAGACTCAATAAAGAGATTAGCAACAATAAGTAACTATAAAATGGAAGAATGATAGCAATATACTGTAATAAGTTACTTGAATGTGATTTCTGTCATTTCTCTCTCTGTCTCTCTCTCTCTCTCTCTCTCTTCTCTCTTTCCATGGGACAGGCAGCAAATACAGTGTGGATACACTGGAAAACTGATGATTAATGTTCCCTTTTGGATAGAGTGGAATGTCACAAAATTCCATCATATTTTTCAGAATGTCAGCTTAAAACTTAGGAATTGTTTACTGCTCGAATTTCCCATTAATATTTTCAGATAGTAGTTGACAAAGAGTAAGTAAAATCACCACAAAGAAGGAGTGGGGGATTGCTATATTCTTTTCATACAGCAATTATTACAATTTTTGAAGCTTTAAAGTCCCTTTATCTTTGTGAAAATACACATTTTATCTTAAAGCAAGTGATTCCCTTTGAGGATTGTAAATAAAAAGCCTGCTAATTAGTATGGGAAGGCAGAAGATAAGGATCAAGTATTTTATTCCTTCTCCCACCCACATGGTAGACATGGATGGAATTCTGGTCTTTGACTCCAGCCTGGCCCAGACTTGACTGCTGTGGGCATTTGGGGAGTGAAGCAGTGGAAAAAGAGAACTCTCTCTCTTTCTCTCATTTTTTACCTTCTTTAAATTAAATTAATAAATCTTTAAAAAGAAAATATCAAAGAAATTACTCACTTTGAGCATAAAATACTTGTAGTCTAGCTTTAATTTAAAAGTATTTAATTTACTTCTTCAGGTTAAAACTGAGAATTCACAAATATGTCAAAAAGTAGGTAAACCTGACTTTTATTTTTGCTTTGGACAAAACAAAAGCATATGATTTTAAAGTGCATTTCAGTTAGGTAACTTGGTAATTCAAATATGCAGACCATGATGACATTTGAATGAAGCTATAATATCTTAAAAAATTATTTGTCTCATGCAAAGTTCTCACATTAGTGGAGGCAAGTCTCTTTAAAATTTTACCAACTCATTCTATGATCATTCTGTGTTTAATGTGAGGTCGTCTATAGATGGTATTTACAAATACTAAACAAAGAATGGAGAAATAAAAAAATGGGAAAGAGAAGAGTTACTAAGTGAAAATCAAATCAATTCTGTGGATTATATTTGGAAATATCAAACAAAATAAAGCAAGTTTAACAAACTGGAAAGATAAGAGTAGCTGATAAGTATAAATCCAAATTCTGTTATTCTTGGAGTAAGAGGAAGAAAAAAAATAGCAGTGTTATTTGAAGATATACTTCACTGGCAGGGGGGAATGGCGAGAACATTTTTTAAACAGTAAAAACAATGCAAGAACAAAGATTAGACCAGGTAATAACAGTCTTAAATATCAAAGGAGGGCACAGGTGATATACTGTCTTCAGGGTTCTTGGCCCTCTACTCAAGGCCTTTGTGTGAATGTTCAATATCTAGGTCTTACAACACTAAAAGAATGCTCACCTGTCAGAAACTGGGGACAGAGCAGCCGAAGAGCTAATCCCATTATGCTGTCCAATGTTACCAATCTGGTATGCAGATGAGAATTATTTTTCCTCAGAGAAGTATTGCAATGTTTGATTTGTTTACTTATTTGTTTTGTTTTACTTTTATTTCAACAATTATTTTTGTCTTGAGGGCTACATGGATGGGAATGCGGTATCTTAATAGCAATCCATCTCTGATGATGGAACCTCTCTGAACCATACCATGTAGATTGCAAGACGTGATGATCAAAGGCATGCACCAACAGATGGAGCGTATAGGTGTTTGTTCATGTATCATTTAGTATATTGACTGAGTATATCGAGCACCAAATTTCTTTTTTTTTCTTTTTTTTATCTTTGTCATTGTATATCCAGAAGGTAGTGGTTAATTTTTTTTGAGGGTTGGAGAGATTTATACAAGTTGTCATAAGTAAATTAACATTCTTGTTTTGACTGATTTAGTAGTTGATATTCCAGTGAAGACTCACTTATATTATTTACTAAAAATATGGAGGAAGTACTTTTTTGCTTCCTGCTAAATAAGCACTGAGAATTGGTAGAATTCTTCTAAAATTTTTTTTCAGTTCTGACATCTATTAATATTTATAGAAATTTGTCCATGAGTATATACATACAAACACATAATGAAATGAAATGATGTCACCGTAGCCCATCAATATTTAAATGGAAGGGATGTTGAAAAATAAGGATTTCATGTCATACTAGCATTATTTAAAGATCAACTTGAATAGTTCGGCAGATTACTTTAACCTAAGTTGAAAGCATTATCTCTTTATCTTCCCAATCATATCCACCCTGAATGAACCAACAAACACAGTACAAAGTTCTCCAGTCTTGTAGGTTATGAAAGACATTTACTTTTCTTCAGATATATAATGCTCACAATGATTGGTACATTCATCTTCTTTCTTAGTATTTTGTTTTTGAATAGGACAAGATCACATCTTCACATCACATTCCAGAAAAAAATGCAGCAATATGCTGAGTGAGAAGTGGGTGTTCTTGGCATGTGAATGAAGTTTAACAAAATCGTAATTTTCCTGAATGATATTTCCATGGTTTTAAAAATTTTGCATTCCAATGCACTTATTTTATATCAAGTAAGTACTATATAAAGTAGATTAGAAATAATGTAATAAATGTAAATAATATAAAACATTTTATAATATAGTTTATTTATGCTATTTATAAGTTGACATAATTAACTTTATCATATTTTTCTCTTCTTTCCTAATATTAGCTACCTAATATTCAAGCTCATCAGATAACTTTCATATTTTCATTAATAGAATATTCATTGATGTTCACAAATATGAATTTCATTATTGAAGTAACAATGAAAAGAGTTTCTGCTAAGCCAACTGGAGACTCTAGATATTACTTGAATAGTTGACAAGTCATTTACAGGGGACAGTACTCATTTTCTCTGCTCCAATGGTTTGAATTCATCACACCCTGGCCACTCAAATAAAAAAAACTTAATTTTTAATAACTGCAAACCATGATTAATCTACAATATAGGCATCTCATTTCCAACTTCCATCAGCCACCTCCAGGTTATTTTCTATATTGGTATCATATATATCTGTGTTCCCTTATTTTTATCACCCCTAATTCCATTCATAGCTAGCTTTCATCGCATGGCCCATTACTGTAATGACTCTTCAGCTCCTTTCACCCTTTATCTTCCTTGAACTTGTATGATAAATGCCAAGCCTGGTTTATTTCATCTGTCTATCCACTCCTCCACACCTGAACCTGTCTAAAAAAATTGGCGGAATAAAAAACACATGTCCAGATGACAAAGCACACCTAAGTTTAGCTGAAGTACCAGAGATGCTAATAAACCTACTCCACTGTTTTTAAACCAGAAGTAGGCAAACTTATTTAATTGACCAGGGAGTGAACATTCTAGGTTTTAAGTGTCGCGTTGCAACTGTTTAACTATGTCTTTATAGTTACAACAGCAACAATAGAAATGCAGTCATCCTTAGAAAATACAGTTGCTCCTCAGTTTCTGCAAGGAATTAGTTCCAGGAACCCTGAAGTTACCAACATCCAGTAATACCAAAGTCACTTATATAAAGTTGCATAATATTTGTATTCCAGTCTACACATCCCAGCTCCAGCAGCAGCTCCTGACTCCATCTTCCTGCTAATGCAGATCCTCGGTGACAGTAGTGGTGACTCAAGTAATTGAGTTTCTGCCACCCATGTGGCAGACCTGCATTGAATTTGTGGCTCCTGGCTCCAGCCCTAGCCCAGCTCCAACCATTCTGGATACTGGAGAGTGAACCAGTAGATGGAAGTTCTCTCTTCTCTGGCTTTCAAATAAATAAAAAAATTAAAAGTTTCTTTTGATTTCTTTCTATTTTATTGAATTTTTGTAGGTGCAAGTTAATTGTTTTAGCTAACCTTTTTTTTATTTTTTAAAGAAGATTTATTTATTTATTTGAAAGAGTTACAAAGAGAGAGAGAGAAAAAAAAATATCTTCCATCCACTGGTTCATCCCTCAGATGGCAGCAATGGCCAGGGCTGGGACAAACTGAAGCCAGGAATGAGGAACTAGGGAGCCAGGAGCTTCATATGAGTCTCCCATGTGGGCAACAGGGGCCAAGCACTTGGGCCATCTTCTACTGCTTTTCCCAGGCCATGAGCAGGAAGCCGGATCAGAAGTGGAGCAGGTGGGACACAGGCACCCATATGAGGTGCTGGCAGGTGGTTTCTTTACCTGCTCTGCCACACACTGGCCCTGATAAACACATTTTAAAGGGAACAAATTATACTTTTTCTGAACTCAAATAATTAAAATTTAGAGTGTCTATGGTGTGTGTAAGAAGAAATGTTGATTATGTTAATTCCCAATTTGACCTTTTGCTCCCCAACTATTGTCATTCACTCTTCCCCCATGGATACAGAAGAAGCTTTCATGTCAATATATTTGTTTTATGTCTGCTTGTCTGCAATTTAGATATTAAAACTGTGTTTTCCTTCCTATTTACTTTCATAAGTTTCTCAGCCATTGCTATGTTTGATGCTATTTTAAAGTGAGAGTAATTTTCCAGGGTGGGGTGGGGTGAAGGGGAGCAGTGGGAATCACAGTTCGATGAAATGGAACTTAAATTGCTCGAGAAACTGTTTTTGTAACACTATTGGAGCAGATGATAAATGATGACAGAGGTGAGTCAGATTTCTGGGTTGATAACCAGAGAGTGCCACCAATTTTTGGATTTTAGACATTGAATAATTTGTTAGAGTTCCATTGCCACCAACCATGAGCCAGAACAAAACCATCCCTGAATCTGTTACCTCATTCCAATTTATATCCACTTAGCTTTCACAGCCAAATTATTAAAGAGCTGTTTGTTTTGTGTCTGCAGTTTCTTGCTTCAACAATCTTAAATTCCTAAATGAAAACTAAATTCTGGATTCTATTTTCTCCCATTTCATCATTAAGAGTCGACATCATAATTCACACTGTCATCCATATTGCAAAATTTAACAGATGCTATTCAATATTATCACACAATTTTACTTTTTCTTTTGATTTCTTTTTATAAATCCAGCTCAGGTTTTCCTTCTTTGTGGTGATAAAAATTCCTCAAAGGCTTTGTAACCTTCAATAGTATGGTCTGGTAACCACAACAAAATTCTAAAATATTGATATGCTACCTCCTCAAATCTGTGATAGTCTCTTTTGATAATGACTACCTTGAGGTTATCTGAAACAATTGGGTGAGAAATGCAACAGTTGCGTGGGAAGCTTAGTTGGATTTTTACCACAAGATTAAGTCTTAAAGGGGTTCTATCTGACACAACCTCTTTATTTATTTCTGTTTGATATCTAACATCAGATATCTTTTCTATTGTAGCAAGGCCCTGTATTTCTGTACTCTCTCTACACATAACTGTTTTTCTACTGAGAAAGAGCTAATTTTACTCAAAGCACACTATTAATCTTTTGTTTTCCAACTTCTTCCCATCAGGGTACACGATTAATAAATTACATAAGATGACAGTTTTATCATATACTTTAACCATGAACTACAAAGCTCACCATTTAAAAAAATGTTAATTGTTTCATTTAGTTTCCTTCTAATTTTTTTTTCTGCAAACTATATAATTATTTGCTTGCTTATTTTCAGAAGCACAAGATCAGCTTCTCAATTAGGCAAGATAAACTAACATCTGTAAAAACAATCCCAAAGTTTCCATAGCTCAACTTCATGCAATACATGTTTATTTCTTGTTTGCTCCTCGATACCATTGGAGTCAACATGGGAGCTATGCCCCATGCAGCCACTGGGGCTACAATTCTCTTCTATCCAGTCACACTCAGAGGCCGCTCTCAATCACCTTCATTTACCTGCCAGAAATAGAGGACAAAGGATCATGTGGCAGTTATCAACTAGGCTTGAGCCCAAATCCTTTAAGTCAGCCACATAACTGCTATTTTGAGCTAGTTAGCCTAGCTGTTAGAGATTTTTTTTCTCCCGTAGAACACAATTTCAAAAACATCATGTCAGAAACTCATGGTGGAGGAGGGAAAAACCCATTCCAGAATTATGTCTGGAGACAGCTAAAAGCATAAACATGGTCCAGGCCATACAAATAGCATAGTCTACTGTCTGCCTCTCAGTTCTGAGTTCAATGACTTCTGTGTCTTTTCCACTTGGCCTTTAATATAAAATTATCTTGTTCCTCCTTTCAGATAAAAATTATTAAGGTGTCCAATGACAGAATCCTACCCACATTCACAGTATCTAAGTCCAGAGTAAAGCACAAATATTGAATACTACCCAAATCTCCCAAGCAAGTGCAGGTCTTATAACAAATCTGTTACCATTGTCCATCATTGATCCCTGCCTAAAATAATTCCTACAAGTTTAGTAGCTTATAACAGCACTTAATTCCTCCATTACTATGGATCTGCGGCCCAGGCTGGATCTCTTAGAACACTGCAGGCATCTTGTATCTTGGCTATGATGTTTGTCACTCATTCATGTGGTTGTTGGCAGGATTCAGTCCCTATGGGCTCTCTCAGCAGCTTGTGAGGATCTGAGCTTTCTGAGGTAATAGAAATACTCTAATGGTTTTTGGTTGTGCTGGTTATGGGAGCGCATACAGTTGTCAAAACTCAAAACTGATGGACCTGTACACTTAAATCTATAAACTTTTTATTTTGCATATTTTATGTAATAAATTTATCTTAATTTTTAAAAGTCAGATCAAAGAAAATCAAAATTAGAAGCTGATTTCTGAGAACATGTTCCTGAGTTCGTATCCTATCCTTTGTCTGTCTTTATGACGTTGTAGAAGACATTAATCACTTCTTGTCTCAGTTTCTATATTTGTTTAATTGTGATAAATCATTTTTACTTCAAAAATGCTTGAAAGATTACTCAAGTGGAATAATTAACAGATGTTGAGACCATTATATTAATATATGCCTTAGATATAATTATATCAAGATAATCATTGCATTTGGGGGCTAAAATGACTGTTGAGATTATTTTTTCGTTTCTCGTTTACACATTAATAAAAAATAGAGATGTTAAAAGAATTGTCCTTGAATGCACAGCAATTTTTTTCTTTTTTATCAAGCTTACACCTCTGGTTTTCTGTCGTTATGAGCAACTGAGTTGAAGGAGTGGGTAGAATAAGTTCTTTTATCTTTGGTTCCATAAGTAATTTGGACTAAACATTTCAGAGTCAATATGGAGTCATCTGTCAAAAACTAAAAATTAAAAAATAAATCAAGACACAGTATAACTAAAAACATAAAATTAAGTACAGCTTGCTCCATATTTTAATTATTTTGAAGACATCTGTCAAAATGATAATTTTAGCAACTTACTGTTTTCTCATCTTGTTTGTGAAGAAAAGGGGAATCTATGTGTTTATAATCTTAATGCTTAATAACAAAACAGTTGGCCTTCCACCACAATTATTTTGCAAAATCAATGTTTGAGAAATTAGTCATTTTTAAAATGACGATTTTTTACAGAAAAAATAGAACTATTCATTTTTGAAAGAAAAAAATTCCTTATGTGATACTTTCAATATAATAAACTGTAGAAGACTTTGCAAGGGAGTATGACTGATTGATTTACAATTGATGCATAACAAAGAATTTTTTTATTTTTTATAAATAGTCTTATATTGTAACCAGTAGGTTCAAAAAACATAACAAAGTCTTTAGAAAAGTTCCATGTCTTGAGTTGAAAAAAAAAATCTTCATTTTTGTAATGCTCTCATTCTAGATTTTTCATAATAAAAAGCTTAATCCTCAAAACAAAGATTTTCAGTTATGAGTGTATTATGTACTTGATATATAATCTGATATTGTGAAAATAAGTTAATTTTCAGTGGAAATTTATTTTTTTAATTTTTTTCTTATTTGTCTTTTAAGATGAAGAATCACTGTCAGAACCCAGGAAGAGAGTAGATCTACGAAACCTAGCCTATATTTGAAACAAGTTCATGCCCTCTCCTGGTCATTTTACTACAGTGGCTCAGCCTCTTTGTTAATCATACATATTGTCATCATATCTCAATTTTATAGTTCATATGAGTTCAAATGTACTTAGACATTTTGCTACTTTTTAGTAACTATTTTGCATGATGTATGCTTGTGGTAACTGAGATAATCGTTTTTAAATGATATACTAAAGAGTGCATTTGTAACTGGAGAATGCAAATGTGATAAACCAGGTGAGTACACTATTTCAATATATTTCTACTTTTGTCTCATTGTTTTCAATTAAAATTGCTCATGAAAGAAGCCTTCTTAATTTCCTTTCCAAGTACTTTCTAGAAGTTACTAGGGGAATGAGAACCAACTAGAATATCATGCTGACAGGATAAACACACCATCTTATTTAAACATTTATTCCCCAGGTTTGGTAAAAGAAATTGCCAAGGAAAGGAAGTAGGTCTATGGATCATGGTAAGAGATACTTGGATGTCTCTGCCTACTGATGAAGCTTTATTTCAGCCAATTATGATAAGCCTTGAAGGAGTATTTGCTACCTTTTTGAAAATATTCGGCTGGCGCCGTGGCTCAATAAGCTAATCCTCCGCCTGTGGCGCCAGCACACAGGGTTCTAGTTCCAGTTGGGGCGCCGGATTCTGTCCCAGTTGCCCCTCTTCCAGGCCAGCTCTCTGCTATGGCCCGGGAGTGCAGTGGAGGATGGCCCAAGTGCTTGGGCTCTGCACCCGCATGGGAGCCCAGGAGAAGCACCTGGCTCCTGGCTTCGGATCAGTGTGGTGTGCTGGCCACAACGCGCCGGCCGTGGCTGCCATTGGAGGGTGAACCAACGGCAAAAGGAAGACCTTTCTCTCTGTCTCTCTCTCTCTCACTGTCCACTCTGCCTGTCAAAAAATAAAGATAAAAAAAAGAAAATATTCTGTCTTACTTGTTTTGTCTTTAAATATGTTACTGGCTTGGTTGCTTAATAAGAGGTATGGTCCATCCAAAATGTTCAGTGTTATACACATCTCAGTTTTTTCTATTGCTTTAGGGAAATTCTGAACTTGAATTGAATTACAACTTTCACCATAATTATGCTAATACTTTATTTGTGAAAAAGAGAGGAACTCCTGATTTAACACCATGTTTTTTAAAATTCTTATTTAGAACTGTAAAATAATGCTTTAACAATTTTGTAAATTCCTTCATAAGAATTGTGGCTTCTTGATCAGCAGTTTGCAAAGAACACTGCCTCTCTTCTACCACCTCTATGTCAGTGTCTGTGAGCTGGAAGAACAAACTCAGGTTTAGGGGTTCCATAGCTACTCCTCCCACCAGTTTTGGGTATGTCCTATATTAAATGCTTTGTGTATATACTAATTATAGTTAATAAACTAAGGGCCTAACCCTTTTGTATGATCAAATCTAGCAGTGGATACAGATTACTGAGTTAACTTAGATAAGAAAAAATAAGCTCTGACCAGTACCATAATAAAGGAATAATGGGAATTAGTCAGATTTCGGGTAAATTGTTAGGGTAGATAAATGGATTTTTTTTGAAATACCAAGAATAACCTGAAAGAGAAAGGAACTGATGTGATGCCCTGAATGTAATTATAAAGGTTGGAGTATGGAGGAAAGGAGGTAACAGCTAAAGGGGGAAGACGACAAAAAACTGTCTCACAAGGGCTGGCGTTGTGCCATGGCAGAGCCGGCATTCCATATGCGCACTGATCCACCTCTGATTCAGCTCCCTGCTAATGGCCTGGGAAAGCAGTTGAAGCTGGCCCAACTGTGTAGATCTCTGTCACCCTCATGGGACACCCAGATGAAACTCCTGCCTCCTGGCTTCGGCCTGGTCCATCTCTGGCCATTGCAGGCATTTGGGGAATGAACCAGCAGATGGAAGGTATTTCTCTCTCCCTCTCTTTCTCTCCTCCATGTCTGTAATTCTGACTTTCAAAATAAATAAATGCATCTTTTTTTTTTTTGAAGACCACCTCACGTTCCTGAATATAATCCCAATCATTCCTGAAGTCACAAGTACTACTCTTGACAGACTGTCATTACACAAAGTTTTCTGTCAGCTTTGCATCATCCCATTATTTTAGCCAATGTAGGTTCAAATAAACCAATTAAGCCCTCATTCCCCAAATTTTCATTATAAAAGTACCCTTAGCTACAGGTGCAGCAGACATTTTTCCTATGACTCTCCAGACTTGCTGCTTGAAGTTGTGGATCTAGTGCCAGGACCTAATCCTTTTTCTGGCTAGCATCTGAAATTACTCAGTGAAATCTTTTATTTCAAATATCCATCAGTCTCAAGAGTTAGGGTTTAACAAATCAATTTAAGGACATAATGACTGGGCACAGATTTGTGGCGTAGCAGGTAAAGTTCCCGCCTGGGATGCCAGCATCCCAGATGGGTGTCAGTTCTGCCAGTTGAGTTCCCAACTGCTCCACTTCCAATCCAGCTACCTGCTAATGGCCTAGAAAAGCAGCAAGTGATGCCCCAACTATTTGGTCTTCTGTCACCCAGGTGGGAGTCCCAGATGGCGTTCCACACTTCAGTTTTGGCCTGGCCCAGCCCCAGCTATAATAGACATTTGGAGTGTACCAGCAGATGCAAGATCTCTGTCTCTCCTTCTCTAACTCTTACTTTCAAATAAATAAATAAATCTTTAAAAAAGAATATGATGACTTTTTCTTTTTTATATTGGAATTGTATAACAACTTGCTGATGATCTTAACAAGGACAGAAGGGATTTCATGATTAGGCCTTTGTAAGTCAAATGCATTTTCCATATCTTGCAAAATACAGTTAAGCAACCAAATTTAAATGTTAAATGTCAATAGCTTAAAAATCAAGTGCACAATCCCAATTCATTAATTTCTGGTTGAGGAAATTTGAAAATAGAAAATAACATTTACTTAATTATACAAAATAGAAATTGTGTATTCACCAAGGTGAAAGAGTAATGTATTATTATTAAAACATAATTAGAGAATATAACAGCACAAGTAATGTAGGAATATGAGGAATTAAAATGAAGTAGAGATTCAAATTCACTGCCAAAGGTGTATTTTCCTAAATTCATATTAAAGCTTTAGTTGCATTAAGAAAATTGCCTTTATGAGAAGTTTGTGGTTAAATGGAATTTAAAGAAAGATAATGGAACTTCATGAGATATTGAAGTATAAGTAAGACCTAAAATGGTAGCTCAAACTTCTTTTGGCTTACCCTAGAAAGTAAGAGTTGTGACAACACAGAAAATCAGGTGTTCATTGATAGAGAAACCACTAAATAAATGCAAATTTATCTTTTCTTGCTTAATATAATCTACTTATACCTTTTGTATAACCACGCACATAAAATGCCTTTGGGTACAAACGTGATCACATTTGTGTTTTCAAATATTTAACCAAAGGGGAATCATAAATTTCTTGGAACTGTGGGAGCAGATGTCTGGTTCAGTGATTAAGAAGTCCCCTAAGATTCCTGAATACCATATCAGAGCGTTTGGGTTTGATTTCTAGTTCTGCTTCCCATTCTGGCTTCCTGATAATATGCAACTGTTTTTAAGATTTCTTTTACTTATTTGAAAGACAGTTACAGAGTGTGATATAGACACACAGAGAGGTCTTCTATCCACTGGTTCACTCCCCAAATGGACACAACGGCTGAAGCTGAGCCAATCTGAAGCCAGTAGCTTGGAGCTTCTTCCAGGTCTCCCACGTGGGTGCAGGGGCCCAAGGACTTGAGCCATCCTCCATTGATTTCCCAGTCACAGCAGCAGGGAGCTGGATTGGAAATGGAGCACCCAAGACTTGAACAGGCATTCATATGGGATGCAGGCACGGCAGGCCAGGGCTTTAACCCGGTGCACCACATTGCCGACCCCTACAATATATGGTTAGACCAAATTCTACACAAACCGATATATCTAAAATTAAATAGTGTAATATTTTACAGAATTTCTTTTAGCCTCATTTTTCCTCATCTATAAAATGAATGTAATAGAATAGCTTTACCAGTTCCCTTTAATCTGTGGTCGTTTATAATATAGGAATATATTAATAAAGTTCCCATTTTAAATGTGATACAAATTGAGACAAGTATTGTGCCAGAGCTGGTGAAGTCATTGCTTGGGATGCCCTCATTCCATATTAGGGTGTCTAGAACTGAGTTCCCCCTGCTTCTGATCAAGCTTCCTGCTAATTTGCACCCTGGGAGGCAGCAGATTTTGGATTTGATTTTTAGATCCCCATCACCCATGGAAGAGGCTTAGATAGAGTTTTTGGCTCCTGGCTTCAGCCTGGCCCAAACCTGTCTGCTGCAGTCATCTGGGGAGTGAACCACTGGATAGAAGATTTCCCCAGCCCCATGTCTCTGCCTTTCAAATAATAAGGAAATCTAAAAATAAAGAAAAAAAAAATACAGGGCCGGCACTGTGGCGTGGCTGGTTAAGCCCTTGTCTACAGCAATGGTTCAAGTTCTGGCACCTCTACTTCTAATCTAGCTTCCTGCTAATGTGCCTGGAAAGCAGCAGGAGATGGTCCAAGGGTTTGGGCCCCTGCACCCACATGGGAGACCCAGAGGAAGCTCCTGGCTCCTGGCTTCAACCTGGCCTAGTCCTGGCCATTTGACCATTTGACAAGTGAGCCAGCAAATGGAAGATCTCTCTCTCTCTCTCTCTGTCTTTCCCTCCTGTAACTCTGTCTTTCAAATAAATATAAGTAAATAAATAAATATTTAAAAATAAAAAGTATTGAAGATTCAAGGTCCCAGATAATTTAGAATACTTGAACTAGATATCTACTAGACTTCTGAAAGAAGTAACTCACTATTTAAAGAGCGGTTTAAAAACCTGCTGTTGCAACCTACACAAACATGGGGAAAAAATCAGTTTCTCAGCCATTGCTCACCCAGTTTACTCTTCAGGCAGTCCTTTACCATGGATCAGCTTTCACTGAGCCGGAGCACAGCAAGGAAATGCATCAAATTCATAATCTTTAAAGATTTATTTATTTATTCATTTGAAACTCAGAGTTACAGAAAGAGATAGAGACAGTGATCTTCCGTCCTCTGATTCACTCCCCAGATGGCTGCAATGGCCAGACCTGAGCCAGAACTAATCCAGGAGCCAGAAACTTCATCCGCGTCTCCCATGTGGGTACAGGGACCTAAACACTTGGGCCATCTCCTGCTGCTCTTCGCTGGCCATTAGTACGGTGCTGGATTGGAAGCGGAGTGGCCAGGACACAAAACAGTACTCATCTAGGATGCAGGGGTCACAAGTGGCAGTTTTAGTTCACAGTGCTGGCCCCCCAAATTCACCATCTCTTAAAATGCTACTGTTTTGTTTCTTTTCTTTACTGAAAGGTTGTACAGATTCAAACATTTATTTATTTTTTGTTTAGATATTTATTTCAAACACTCCTATGATTTGCTGTCCACATTGTTTACTGATATTATGATTTTCAAAATTTCTTTATCTATAATAGGATCCCCAATTGAAAATCAACATTTCATTTCGGCAAGTAGTTATTTTTAGTTTAAATGATAAAATCAAGAATTCTTCATTTAATGCTTGTTTTACATAATATTAGATATTTCTTTTTGATTTTGCTATCCTTACAGATGGGCATAGGGACTTGCTTCCAGCTGAATATTATCTTCACCGTTTAAGTGACAACAGTACCTGATTGCTTGGATAAAGTAATCAAATAAAATAAAGGGGGTTTTACTTCATAAAATGCCAAGAGCCCACAGGACAAAAGCTAAAGCAGTACTAAAACCTCTCTCTGTGAAACATCTCTGGATTGTGAGTGAAATCCTTGTATGCTCATTTGTTCTCCATGTCTCTCTTGATACATATTTGGAAATTATTACACAGTGTGGAATTTTACTGTGATAGAAAAGGATTACTTATGTATAGTAATGTAACACTGTTGAGAGTTAGCAATATGAAACTGTCATAATTTATTCCTAAGGCCTCATCTTGCAAGCTGCTAATATAAAACAAAGCAAAACAAAACAAATGAGCCAGATGCTTTTGTACTCATTACATTATGTAATATAATGACTTCAGAAAACATATCTCCTGAGGGAATATAATATTCTTGATAACGATGTGTTTGGCCATAATAGTACAGGGATTTGAAAGTAGATGGCCTTGCATTATATTTTATAAAATGTATTCTCCTTTACCCAGAATTTCATCAACTTTATTAATCTGTTTCCCAATTACCATTGCTGCCCTTATTCTCATAGCTTCATTCATTGTTTTTCAAACTATGAGTAAGATCACATCAAAACCAAAGAGAGTAGGATAAGAAACAATACAGGGAAAAGATCCTTCTAAAGACATGAATACTTGGCAAAAAACAATGTGTGTGTATTCATGTAGACATAAATACTGATGTTTAAGTCCTTTAGAGCTAAACTCCTGAATGAATAACCAACAAACAAATTGCTAGATCTCATAATCTTTCAAGGTACTGACCAATTCATGGATCATTTGTACAACTCAGCTCTATGAACAGACTTCTATTTGAGACCTCACATGACTAGGAGAAATAACTCTTTCCCCTCTTTCAACTCTGCCTCATTTATGTTCTAGAATTAGCTACAAGGATGGTCTATTGTATGTAAATCAATCAATCAATCTGACACATCATATTGACAAAATGAAGAATAAAACCATATTATCATCTCAATAGATACAGAAAAAAAGGCATTTGACAGAATTCAACAAACTTTCATGGGAAAGTTCTCAACAAACTCTTTAGATAAGGTGTTTACCTAAACATAGTTAAATTCATATAGGAAAAACCCTCAGGAAATACCATACTTGTTATTGAAAGAGTCAAAACAAAAACAGGAAAGGACGTTCACTTGTGCCAGTTCCACTCAACATAGTCATGGAAGTCCCACTCAGGCTAAGCCATCCCTGAGCAGCATATTTAATGCTTAACTAGTACATTTTCTTCTAGAAATCCTTGAGTTTCCGTTTTGTGACTCTACATTTGGAGCATGTATTTCTTTCTATATGCCAGACAAAACAGTACTTTCCTTGAGCATTAAAAAAAGAAAAACCTATAGATGAATGTGTTAATTTCCTCCAGAAATAGAAAAGTTATGCAAATTCCATTTTTCAAAACCTTACTTTACACTCTCTGAAGATAAAACTTGTATGTACTCTTGAGCAAATAGTCAAAAGTACCAAGGTTTACAGTGGAAACAAAAATCATCGTTTTTTCTTTATTTAAAAAAATGTTCATTAGAGAGCAAAATAACAATAAAATGAACAACATTGCTTTCTTCATAGAAGCATCACTGGCAAAATATTAAAGTTCTGTGCATTTCCCTTTGAATTGAGCAGGATAGTTACTTTTCCAGTTGGCAGAAATCACAGATGGTTCCCAGCCAAAAGACAACTGTAATCTATGACCCTCAGACATTCAGCTTCAAGAAAAGAAATTGAACCAAGAAAGGGAAAAATCTTGAAAGTGTACTCATTGCCAGTTGAGCCTCTAGAAAACATATCTGAACAACATCATGATTAATAGCCCTGTGAGACCCCAAGTGACTCAACTAAGCTGTGCCCAGAGACCTGATTCCCTGAGAAATGTTGACATAATAATATGTATTCTTTCTTTTTAAAGATTTATTTATTTTTTAACTTTTATTTAATGAATATAAATTTTCAAAGTACAGCTTATGGATTACAATGGCTTCCCCCCCATAACGTTCCTCCCACCCGCAACCCTCCCCTTTCCCACTCCCTCTCCCCTTCCACTCGCATCAAGATTCATCTTTGATTCTCTTTATATACAGAAGATTAGTTTAGCATACATTAAGTAAAGATTTCAACAGTTTGCTCCCACACAGAAACATAAAGTGAAAAATACTGTTTGAGTACTAGTTATAGCATTAAATCTCAATGTACAGCACACTAAGGACAGAGATCCTACATGAGGAGTAAGTGCACAGTGACTCCTGTTGTTGACTTAACAAATTGACACTCTTGTTTATGGCATCAGTAATCACTCTAGGCTCTTGTCATGAGCTGCCAAGGCTATGGAAGCCCCCTGAGTTCACTGACTCTGATCATATTTAGACAAGGCCATGGTCAAAGTGGAAGTTCTCTCCTCCCTTCAGAGAAAGGTACCTCCTTCTTTGATGACCCGTTCTTTCCACTGGGATCTCACTTGTGGAGATCTTTCATTTAGTTTTTTTGTTGTTGTTGTTCCCCAGAGTGTCTTGGCTTTCCATGCCTGAAATACTCTCATGGGCTTTTCAGCCAGATCCGCATGCCTTAAGGGCTGATTCTGAGGCCAGAGTGCTATTAGGACATCTGCCATTCTATAGGTCTGCTGTGTATCTCACTTCCCATGTTGGATCGTTCTCTCCCTTTTTTATTCTATCAGCTAGTATTAGCAGACACTAGTCTTGTTTATGTGATCCCTTTGGTTCTTAGTCCTATCATTATGATCAATTGTGAACAGAAATTGATCACTGGGACTAGTGAGATGGCATTGGTACATGGCACCTTGATGGGATTGAATTGGAATCCCCTGGTATGTTTCTAACTCTACCGTTTGAGTTAAGTCAGCTTGAGCATGTCCTGAATTGCACATCTCTTCCCTCTCTTATTCCCACTCTTATATTTTACAGCAATCACTTTTCAGTTAAGTTTCAGCACTTAAGAAGAATTGTGTATTGATTACAGTATTCAACCAAAAGTATTAAGTAGAACAAACAAAAAAATACTAAGAGGGATAACATATCAAGTTGCTCATCAACAGTCAGGGTGAGGGCTGATCAAGTCACCGTTTCTCATAGTGTTCATTTCACTTTAACAGGTTTCCTTTTTGGTGCTCAGTTAGTTGTCACCTATCAAGGAGAACAAGTGGTATTTGTCCCTTTGGGATTGGCTTATTTCACTCAGCATAATGTTTTCCAAATTCAGTGAAAGAGAGAAAAAGAGAGAGACAGAGGGAAAGAGGGAGAGAGGGGGAGAGAGGGAGAGAGAGGGAGACAGGGAGGGAGATGCAGGGTCTTAGTCCACCCGAACGAAGATGGACTGGGTCCGAAGAGAGGTAAGTGCACCACTCGCCCATTCCCCAGCCTACCAATCCCGGAGACAATCAGACGCAGCAGGGACTCAAGTCAAGCAAACAAGAACTCGGTTTATTGTGCGCCTAGCAAAGCCTTTTAAAGTACAAGACCGCAGGATTACTGGGGCAGGGCATAAGGACCAACAAATTACTTAAAAGGTCATTTTACAGGGCGACTTTTTACAGGACCAGCCATATATCTGTACACTCATCATCAGTTGTCGTCACCTCCCCTGAGGCTGCGTTGCCAATCAGCTTTGGTGGTAAATGACTTTGGGTACCGCCCACCTTACTTCTTTGAGGTGCCATCTTTGAATTGCCACGTGTGCCTAATTTCCCTGCAGGTGCCATCTTTGAACTGCCTCCTGTGCCTAATTTCCCCACAGGGAGAGAGAGAGGGAGGGAGGGAGAGAAAAAGGAAGAGAAAGAGGGAGAGAGAGACAGGAAGAGAGAGGGAAGGAACGAGAGACAGGAAGAGAGAGAGGGAGAGAGAGGGACAGGCAGAGAGAGGGAGAGAGAGGGGGAGAGAGAGGGAGGAGGGAAGGGAGAGAGAGGGAAAAGAGGAGGGAGGGAGAGAAGGAGAGGGTAAGAGAGGGTAAGAGAGAGAGAGAAGGGGAGAGGGAGAGTGAGAGAACCTTCTTTCCAACTTGTAATTCACTCCCCAAATGTGTGCAACAGCCTCGACCGGGCCTGGGCAAAGCCAGGAATCAAGAAGTCCATCTGGGTCAGTTACATGGGTGTGAGGTGCCTAAGAACTTGGGCCACCTTTTCTGCCTTCTCAGGCAGCTGAATATGACTCCAAGCTGCTAGAACTTGAACGGGCACTCTGATATGGGATCCTGGCTTCGTAAATGGAAGCTCAATCCGTTGTGTTACAATGCCAGCCCCAAATGTGTGTTCTTTTAGGCCACTACATTTAAGACAATTCTTACCCAACAGTCAACAATTGCTGCACATTTTAGGACATATTTTCCTTTCTTTGCTCTCTTTAGCCTTCTTTAGAGAGTCTTGATAGTGTTAATACTGCTACCTGATATTTCTCTTGCTTGGTATCATAAGGAAGTGATGATCACTATCTATTACTATTTTATTTTAAACTAAAATTTGTCATTATAAGAGATTCAAAACTTTCATAGTGAGCCACTTTATGTAAACAGCATCTTCAGTACAGAAATTTTATTTTTGTGTATATTAACAATTTTGTGCATAGTAAGGATGAATGAAAATTACGGTTTGAGATGTATAATAAGATAGTCACTTTGAGGATTTAAAACTGTATTTCCAGGAAATACACCAAAAAAAAAGCCAAATGTCTCCTCTGTGACTAGAAAGCCAAGATCCTAATATTTCAAAATCTATATTCTTGAATATTGATAAATATTGAAATCATAAAGAAAAAGAACAAATAGCAAGAAAAATATGACTTTGTAGTCATCTTTGAATTTGAGAGTAGATTATCTGGCACAAACAGAAATTTCTAGATGAATATAAGAAGAAATTAAACTTTGTAATACACACTGGTAGCACCCACGAAGAAAAATAATTGTCAATGTTTAAATCAAAATTATAACTATAAATATTCTTGGCTAAGGAACACTTGGCACTTAGATAGTTAACCAAATGCTTAAATATTTGGGGCCTACCAAGGCACATGTTCAAACAGCACATTTTATTATCAGTATCTTGGTGAACTCTCCTGATGTAAATTGAGAATAACTCGAAGTTTAATGTGAGAGTCTGATCAGACATTGAAAACAGAATTTGGTGGAGTGATTCTTATATAGAGATTCTTGGCCTACAATCAAAAGAGGCATCTTTTCTGTTTTCTGGACTCAGCATTATTTAAATTAGTTTTGTTTTAATTTTTTTTCTTTAGCAAAGGGAAGATTCAAATTCCTCTAAATCTTTATCAAGTAGAGTCATATCCCAGTAAAGCTCATTGCATTTTTTTCATGATCACACACAATTCACATTGATCCCTACAGAGATATTATATAGAAGCTCCTTTGCTGGAAATGTTGACATATTTAAACAGAATTGGAGACTCTTTAGAGCCTGAGTGGGAAAGCAAAGAGCAGCTGATCCACAGGAATGAATATGGAACTTCATATATTCATCTTACTCATTGTTATGAAACAAATTAATTTTGTGACTTGCAAAGCTTACTTTATAAATTTCTCATAGGCTGCTGCCTTGACAGAGATGGCCAAAAGCCTAAGCTTGACAAGGTCTGTTTTATAGAGAGCCTATGCAATATCTCTAAAGTTGAAGAGGTGTTATGTAAACTATAAATTTTTTCTGCAAATTAATTTATGTTGCAGTATTCCATATCAAACATTCTACAAGGACAGCTTAAAACCAAAAAGTGCCAACATGTCACTTTTGCTACCCTGTATTCATCAAACTGGAAGTTAACATCAGAATTGACAGAGGTTGGGAAGGCAGTGAAGAATAGGAGGAAGAGATTCTCTATCTCATTGGTAAAATGGCCTACATGTTCAGGTAACAAATACACAGACACATCCTGGACACAAGTTATTTCATTCCATGCTCTGAATCCAACATTTCACTTTGGTTAATGAATGATTTGTAACAAACTGTTTCAAGCAGGAAGTATAGAGATCCCTCAACTGTCTTTTTCTTATTAACATTGTATTCTATTCAAGTCTTTAAAAGCTTAACTTTTTTTCTCAGAGGGGTGGGGAGGGAAGCCAATTATTTTGAATACTCTGCTTAAGTAATCATGTCAACTGCAAATAAAGATGCTTTCATTTTTCCTTCTCAATCAGTGCACTTTTATTTCCTTTTCTTGACTTGATGTAGTAGCTAGGATTTCCAGTACAATGTTGAAGAGGAGTGTCTGCCTTGTTCCTTATCTTAGAAGGAAAACTTTGGGTTTTTTAACATTAAGCAGGATGCCAGCTGTAGTTTCTTTGTAGATTTTATTTATGATTTTCTATGTCTAAAATTCTAGGAATTCACAAATTATCTTTAGAAGTCATAATTCTCCAGAAAAACAGAATCAATAGGTTGTGATACATCATATATTAAACATATGTAGTATATTTAGTATGTGATTTGTCTCACAGAAGATGAGAAGTCCCAGAATTTGCAGGATAAGTCAGCGAGCAGTAGAGCCATGACAGCTTAATTTGATTCTGTGTCTGAACGCCTGAAAACCAGGAGAGCAATGATGTAGTACTTGTCTAAGATCTGGCAGACTCCAATTTTTATTTTATTTTATTTAAGTTATATAAGTATCATGTATTTCATATATACAGATTTAGGCACATAGTGATACCTACTCACCTTCCCTCCCACCCATGCTCCAAACCTTCTTCCTCTTCCCTCTCACAATCCCACTTTTAATGTTTACAAAAATCTAACCCATTTTCTTTAGTTCAAGTATAAAGGTGGTAAAAAAAAAATCACTGTCCCAATTAGAAGGCTGTCAATGACAAGAAGATTTTTCTTTTACTTGGAGGAGAGTCAGTTTCTGTTCAATTCAGGCTTACATTTGATTTCATAAGACTCTCCTACACTAGAGAGGGCAGTCTTTACTCAATATACTAATTTAAAAGGTTAAATGTTAAATGTTAAATTTTAATATTCAAACATCCTTATAGACATATTCAAAATAACATCTGACCAAATACCTGGGCACCCTCTGATCCAGTCAAGTTAATATGTATACTTGCATTTAGCAAGGTTTCAGGATATAAAGTCAATATAGAAAAAGTATTTGGATCAGGAATAAACAGCAGGAGTTGAGACTTAAATTCATTATAACAACATAAAAAGCTAACAATACTTTGGTATAATTTTTTTAAAAAATTAATGCAAGACCTCTACATTGAAAATTATAAAAATTTCTGAAAGATATTTTAAACATGCAAATAAATGGAGAGATATATCTTGTTCATGGCTAGAACTATGATATTGTTATATATCAACCTCTATAAGCTGATTTGCAAATGAAATATAACCTTTTTTTAAAGATTTATTTATTTATTTATTTGAAAGTCGAGTTAAACAGAGAGAGAAGTAGAGGCAGAGGAGAGAGGTCTCCCATCTGCTGGTTCACTCCCCATTTGGCCACAATGGCCGGAGTTGCGGCGATCTGAAGCCAGGAGCCAGGAGCTTTTTCCAGGTCTCCCAGGTGGATGCAGGGACCCCAAGGACTTGGTCCATCTTCTACTACTTTCCCAGGCTACAGCAAAGAGCTGGATCAGCAGTGAAGCAGCTGGAACTCAAACCAGTGCCCATATGGAATGCCAGCACGCAGGCGGCAGCTTTACCTACTATGCCACAGCACCGGCCCCAAAATATAACCTTAATCAAAGTCTTAGCAGATTTTTGTTTCCTAGAACTTGATGCATTCATTCTGAAATTTAAATAATTACAAAATTTTTAAAACATTTTCAGAGTAAGAAAATTGTTGAAAGTGTCGTACAATTTGATTTCATAACTTACCACCCATTAAGATGATGTAATTTCTGATATATACATAAATGAAACAATATATACTCAGGTATATATCCCAATTTATATGTTAATTGACTTTTATTTATATATTTATTTAAAAGGCAAATAGAAAAAGAGAAACAGAGGCAAAGAGGGAACTTCCATTCACTGGTTCATTCTGCAAATGCCCACAACAGCTAGGACTGGGCCAGGCAATAAATAGGAGCCAGGATCTCAATCTAGGTCTCCCAAGTGAGTGGCAGGGACACAACTACTCCAACCATAATCTACATCAGCAGGAAGGTGGAAGCCAGGACTCAAACCCAGGTACTTCAAAGTAAGATGTGAATGCCCAAGGGATATCTTAACCACTGAACCAAATGCCTGCCCCTGTGCAGTTACAGAGGCAAAGAGAGAGAGAGAGTGAGATAGAAAAAGGTCTTCCATTTACTGGTTCACTCTCCAAATGGCTATAATGGCCAGAGCTGGGCTGAGCTGAAAGCTAGGAGCCAGGAGTTTCTTCTCGGTCTCCCACATGGGTACAGGGGTCCAAAGACTTGGACCATCTTCCACTGCTTTCCCAGGCTCATTAACAGAGAGCTGAATCAGAAGTAGAGCAGCCAGAACTTGAACCAATACCCATATGGGATGCTGGCTCTGCAGACGGCGGCTTTACCCCACATGCCACAGCACCAGACCCTGTGCCATTGATTTTTGACAGATGATTATGTAATTAAATGAAGAAAGAATAATCTTCTGAACTAATGTCTTAATAATAATTGGCTATTCGTAAGCAAACAAAAAATTTGACTCTTACCCCACACATGTCTGAAATGAATTCAAAAGGAATCATGCACTTTTTAAAAAAAATTGATTATTTTATTTGAAAGGCAGAATTACAGAGAGGCAGAGGCAGGGAGAGAAAGATAGAGGTCTTCCATCTACTGGTGCACTCCCCAAATGGCTGCAAATGCCAGAGCTGGGCTGACCTGAAGCCAGGAGCCAGGAACTTTTTCCAGGTCACTCACATGGGTGCAGGAACCCAAGGACTTGGGCCATCTTCTACTGCTTTCCCAAGCTGTTACAGAGAGCTGGATAAGAAGAGGAGCAGCTCGGACTCAAATCAGCACCCATATGGGATGCTGAAACTGCAGGAGGCGACCTTACCCACAGCGCTGGCAGCTGCATCATGCTTTTAAATGTAGGAACTAAAACTATAAGCCTGTAAGAAGACAAAAAAAAAAAAAAAAAAAAAATTGAGCTGCTGTTAGGCAAAGATTCTTAGGTGAGATACAAAATTACAAAGCATGAAGGATAAATTGCTAAATAAGCCCATAAGAAAACAAAACTTGCTTTCTTAAGCCTTGATAATAAAAAGACTAGAGGCCGGCGCCACGGCTCACTAGGCTAATCCTCCGCCTTGTGGCTCCGGCACACGGGGTTCTAGTCCCGGTTGGGATGCCGGATTCTGTCCCGGTTGCTCCTCTTCCAGGCCAGCTCTCTGCTGTGGCCCGGGAGTGCAGTGGAGGATGGCCCAAGTGCTTGGGCCCAGCACCCCATGGGAGACCAGGAGAAGCACCTGGCTCCTGGCTCCTGCCATCGGATCAGCGCAGTGTGCCAGCCGCAGCGTGCCAGCCGCGGCGGCCATTGGAGGGTGAACCAATGGCAAAAGGAAGACCTTTCTCTCTGTCTCTCTCTCTCACTGTCCACTCTGCCTGTCAAAAAATAAAAAATAAAAAGACAAGAAATGGGTAGGAAAAGTATTTTCAAAAATATTTAGTAAAAATTATATTTAAAATATATAAATTTCTCCCATCCATTATAAGACAAATCTATAAATCGTTCACCAAAAAAGCCTATAAGTGAAAACAAAGCATGAAAAGATGCTCAGTATTAATTGGGCACTTAAGAATTGTGAAATAAAACTACAATAGAATTCTAATTTCCACATACTAGAATGACTTTAACCAAAAAGAACAGATAAAAAGTATTGACAAGGTTGTAGAGAAATTAAACTCCTCACATGTTTTTGGCAGCTAAAATGGTGCAAGTATTTTGGAAAACAGTCTGAATAGTCCTTCAAAAAATTAACCATAGTTAATTAACCATAATTAATACCATAACCCAATTCCAATTTTGTCTTCAAGTAAAGTATATGTCTACCCAAATATACAAATATGATTATGTACAGAAACTGATTTATTGTAACCAAAAGTGGAAATGACCAAAATACCTTTTGAATGGTGATTGGGGAAACAGCTAGAGTACAGCCCTTCAATGGAATAATATTTAACACTATAAATAATAAGCTAGTAATAGGTACAATAACAGATGATCCTCAAAAGCACATAAGTGAAAAAGCTAGTCATAAAAGACTGCATATTGTATGATTCCATTTAGAAGAAATCCTAGAACTGGTCAAACTATAGTGACAAAAACAGATCAGCATTTGCTAGAAACGGATGGGAGGATGGTAATTAACTAGAAAGTATATTCGGATTCTTTCTTCATTCCTTCTTTGTTCATTTTCACAGACATTTTTGTGTTAAGAAATGTGTGCAGCAGTGCCTAGTTGATGGGCTGCCTACAGAATGCACACTTGCATGAGTATTTTGCTTTCTCATAACTGTGGGAGATGAAAGCTGAGATCCGGATAACAACACTGTTGGGTTCTGAAGAGGGCTTTCTTCCTGGCCATGCAGATAGGCTCTTCTTGCGTCAGGGAAAGAGTTCTGTTGCCCCTTCTTTGCCTATGGGAACTAGTTCTATAGGATCAAGACTCCCTTCTTGTGACCACAATTAATGTTAGTCAACTCTTTAATTGCCCACCCCTAGTAAGTAGGAAGTTATGGCTTCAGCATTTAACTTTGGGGATTAGTGGGGATATAATCCATAGCAAGAACCAGTATTTAACTCCCTACAGTTGTGTTCATCCGGGCTTCCTCACTCTAACTGTCACATCCCATACAATTAGCTGGCAAAAAGGGAACAGACTAACACTAGTGAAGTCAAGTATGATTTCCTCCTTTCTCTTCTACCTCTCATCACTTATATTTTCCTTTAAACAAAAGACATGAGTCATTAGATATAAAGTGTAAGAATGTAATACTGTGGCTTTGGAAGTAGCTATGGTTTTATTTTCTTGATTGTTTGTTTTAATATCTGGGAAAGCCCACCTAAGATGTGAGCTTACATCAGTTAATTATTAAATTTGGTAAATTAATTGGCTTATACCTCTGTCTTGTCATGCCCTATTTCTGTGGGAGAACTATAGGGCTTATAAAACTATTGCATTATCTATACATATCATGTTTTTTCCACAAATACAAGTAGCTATTGCAAATATAAGAAAATTTCTTCCAGTTGTCAGAGATTTTGAAGCATGTGAATAAAATTAATAGTGTCACAGGATCTACCTTTATCAAATGAATTCCTGATCAGTGTGCTTGGTTATTCCTGCCCAGTAACCAACTGATTAGGTGCTTAACTTTATATTAATAGCTGACTATTTTTCCAAATATTTTATGCGTATATTACCTAGCATTTCATCTCTATTTTATTATATATGATTGTGTATAAGCTTGAATGAATACACACATTATCTGAATTTATATTTATTGTATTTATGTAACATACTTATATTTATTGTATTTATTTTTTAAATGTATATGTATATACATTTTTTTTTACAGGCAAAATTAGGCAGTGAGAGAGAGAGAGACAGAGAGAAAGGTCTTCCTTTTTTCTGTTGGTTCACCCCCCAAAGTGGCTGCTACAGCCAGTGCATTGTTATGCTGGTGTGTTGCAAGGCTGGCGCACTGCGCGGATCAGAAGCCAGGAGCCAAGTGCTTCCTCCTGGTCTCCCATGAGAGTGCAGAGCCCAAGGATTGCTCTCCCGGGCCGCAGCAGAGAGCTGGACTGGAAGAGTAGCAACAGGGACAGAATCCGGCACCCCAACAGGGACTAGAACACGGGTGCCGGCGCCACAGGCGGAGGATTAGCCTAGTGAGCCACAGCGCCAACCTACATTTTCATTATATTAACAATGAAAAGCCTTCCCCAACAGTTTTTCAACATAATGTTCAAAAATATGCACAAAAAGTAAAGTTCAAGCTATAAAGTTTTACTTTTAGGCTTCCATGTGTAAGCTCTGGAAGTCTGAATTTTTTTTTCTTATGGTACACAAAAAGCTCTTACTTGATTGGGATGAAAGTTTGTGAAGTAATTGAGCTCAGCATTCAGTTAAAGAAATCAGACATTTTCCACAAAGTCATAAATACAATATGAAGGCAGATTGAGAATGAGATGTCTGTTGAATATGTTCTCCGCACAGCTCCTCAGGGCTGTCTGTACATAGAAATTTTCCCACTCCATCTGTTCTGTCTGCCTGAGTGACAGATCTTCTGCCAGCATTCCATTCACCAGCAAGAGGGAGAAAATGTCCAGGTGCACATGACTTACCTGATCTTGTGCCTCACCGCTCCCTGATGTATTGACTAAGGACAGAATAGAGAAAGAGGGGAAGTAGCTAAAGTTGGAAAATGCTTCAAATTAATACATTTGAAGTAAACAGAGGAATAGATCCTATATATTCCACTGAGATAGGCTGAAATAAAGTCTGCTCTACTGAATTGGTACAAAGGAGCTATCCTATAGCACTAACCTATTAACAGTGATACTGAATGAAAAACACACTTACGAATTTACATTTACTATTGCACATATTTCTTAATGAATTGTTTCAATCAAGATTTTTTTTAAGAGTTAGAACAGAATACCAGCAGCATGGTAGTTAAAAATGGTTATATAATTTCAGCTCACTCCATAGCTTGGAGTGAGCCATTTCTTTTAAGCATGCCAATTACTTTATATTAAAAAAGATCAACTGGTAAGATTTGATTTATCTGTACATTAAGTGTATTGATAACAATTTTTTGTAAGATGCTTCAATGTCCTCTGACTACTTGTATTATATGGGTTTAACACACTAATGAATTATGGAGTATTTAGACTAAAAATGTAATTTATTTAGATGATTCATTTTAAGCTTTGGGAATAGAAACTGTTTTGAAAACATCTTTGTGTCCCCCCACAAAACCTGACACAGTGCCTCACAAACAGCTGGACTGAATAGATTCTTGTCAAATGAATAGGTTTTACAGTCTCAGTTTGTAGCTGCAATTTTTCAGAAGAGAGGGGAGACCTAACTGGGATTAAAAAGAATCTGACAGCAAAGACCTGAAGAATCAGTGGAGTTCAATGGTAGCTGTCTCACAACAGGAAATCATTACATAACAAATCTTTAGTACCTTTGTATCAACAGTCCCCAGTTCAGTTTGTCCCTCCTACACATCCATAGACTGTATAATATTTTCTTTCAACTGAAGGTAGGAGGCTTTGGGAGATCTCACATGAGTGCCTCCTTCATGGTTGGGATGACGACAGAATGTTTCTCACTGTCTCCTTTCTCCCTATCTGGTTCTCTCCTTCTCCAAAATTTGGTGTTGAGAGACAGTAATATTAGGGAAACAGCAAAGATCAATATTCCAATTGCTACTTGAGGGTACTTAATGTCCTTAACCTAAGGCAATGTAATGATATACATTGTTCATTAAACCTTCGTAAAAACTCATGGCCTGTTTCGAGAGATGATTTGTTTTCAAAATGATTTCTTCATGATAACACAATGCAGATATTAGTTCATTCACAAATTCATTGATTTTTTTACCCTGCAGCATGATAGGCAAGATACTCTTCAAACTCTGAAGGAAATAATAGATCTTCAGTAGGATACAGGTATCTCAAACTATCCATATAAAAGGTATAAGAGATTAACTTTGGAATAGAGTAAAAACAGGATAAGACATCAGATGCCATCAATTCTTTTCTGTGATGCAGCAGATTAAATACCCTCTTGAAAAGAGGAAAGAAATACTTAATAGGCTGTGAGGAGATAAAAACATATTTTAAGCAATTTATTTGATGGTAATGTACATTGTGAAACTGGACATGCATAAACAAATACATGCATTTATGCATAATACCTATTGTGTGTGTGTATATATATATATATATATGCACACACACATAGAGAGAGAGAGAGGCTGTATTTCTAGTCACATCACTGGTAAACATATCATTAAACTTATGACTGGAGAAAGAAAACTACCTTGAATGAATTGCTTATCTTCTTACACAGGATTCGATTATTTTCAATAGCATACAATTTGTTCGCTGTTTTTGTATTTGGAAAAAATGGCTGAATAGAAAGTCTGTCGCAGAGAGAAATAAAAACGGCATGAATTTTTTTGTAGAGAATTATCAGATGGTGACATCTAGTGGCTCTGAAAATCCTCCTTTATGAAGGACTTCACAAAATACACTTGCCATATACTTACTATTGTTTCAAAGCACAATGCACACATATAGACATATCTATATCTATAGCTATCTATCTATCTATCTATCTATCTATCTATCTATGTATCTTCTATCATTTCCCACTCTCCCTTCCTTCTATTCCTTTTCTACATTATATAATTTTTGAACAATAGTTATTGCTATTGCGTTACATTTCTACAAATCTTATTTTCCCAATGATGAGTATGCATAGTAAAAACTTTACTCTGAAAAACAGATTACAGGGAAGGATTTCTTGACTCTCCCCCACCCCCCACAATTGTGGATTCTCTCCTTAATCCCTCTTCAAACACCAACAATTGAAAGAGTTTGCAGGGGGATAGGAGACTGCGCAGACAACAGTTCTGTGGAAATTTGAAGTAATCTTGGTGATGTTCTTCATTAGTTTGGTCCAATTAAGCTGTAAGAAATCCAGTGAATCAAAGGAAAAAAGGGGGCCGGTACTGTGGTGTAGCAGGTAAAGCCACCGGCTGCAGTGCCAGCATCCCATATGGGCGCAAGTTCGAGTCCCAGCTGCTGCACCTCAGATCCAGCTCTCTGCTATGGCCTGGGAAAGCAGAAGACTCCCCAAGCCTTTGGACCCCTTGGGAAACCCGGAAGAAGCTCCTGGCTCCTGGCTTTGGATCAGCGCAGCAGCTCCAGCCCTTGTGGTCTCTGGGAACCAGGGGATAGAATACCTCTCTCTCTCTCTCTCTCTCTCTCTCTCTCTCCTTTCTCCCTCTCCCCCTTTGCCTCTGCCTCTTTGTGGCTCTGCCTTTCAAATAAATAAATAAATCTTAGACAAAGATTAAATATTGCCATAGCTGGAATTGATCCTGGATTCAATTCCCAGTCACAGAACCAATCCCCAAGACATTTTCCTGTCTTAAATTTCTATCTTAGACTTTTAGGACCAATAAAACTGTTAATTTGAACATGCTTCTGAATTTTGTCTATATCATCTATGTTTTCACATTATTGAGTTCCTAAAATTTTATTTTGTCTTCATATCATTTAAAGTCTTCCTGCATGATTTATCTATTTGATACAGAGCAAAACTCTTGGCAAAATTTGTGCTGTTTCTCCATGCATTTGAGGTGTGAACAATCCTCTAAATTAAACAATCCTCTAAACAATCCTCTAAATTAAACAATCCTCTAAATCTTACAAAAAGCAGATTTCACTGGGAATTGTTCTCAAAAAAACCAAAAAGCCCAGAAATATTTGCTATTTGCTGTGACTAAAGCCAGATAATAAAATACTTAGCTATATTATTTTTTATAAAATGCTTAAGTATTTCATAGGATTTTTAAAAAATGAGCTCTGTAGTCACTTTCACTTAATTGCTAACTGATATTCAGGCTGTATGTATATTTTTGAAGCCTTTGCTTTCTATATTGGATCCAATTGTATTTATAATGTTGTGCATTTTTATATCCATCTTATGATTAAAATCTAAAAATGAAAACCAGATATTTATTTCTGTCAGTCTGTATTTTAGGTATGTATGTGCTGTATCTTGTGCCAACATATATGAGTTTATATATTACCCACATGGTATCGAATAGACCTAGAGAAATTACATAGAGTACCCAAATGCTTTGAAAGTTCACACGAAGCTATTCATACTGTTAATTTTGTGGCAATATAATTATTTGCTTGAGTTCACAGGAATCTATTCTCTTTGTAACAGGATGTTATCAGAAACATTGGCTATATTATCAAAGCTGTGATTGGAATGCCATATTTCCAAATATGACCAGACTTCTTTAAAGAAACAAAATTTGTTTTTTAGAAATCAATAGACGCTCCTAGGAAACTGACCTCATACCTTGTCTACATAGTTCTCTTATAGTGTTCCAGGCCTTGCCTTAGGTAAAGAATGGCAGTTTCTGACTTTGAGGAGATGGGAAGTCAAATATTTATAACAGTTTGAAAAAGCCTTTTGAAAAAGGCTAATATGAGATTTTTTACTAAAACTTCCACTAAAGAATAGTTAATAACTTACATGTTTGGACAATCACTTCTTGCTACACTTCAGGCAAAAAATTAAGCCAAGTTTAATGAAAATAACCTTACTTTACAAATAAATATCTTACTATGATTATTTTTGGTAAAATTCACAAAACTGGAGACAGAAAAATTGTATTTCAGAAGAAAATTATAGTACATTTGTTAATGGATATTAGCCCAGTGTATTGCTTTTGAGTTTTTTTTTTTTATTTTTTTATTTTTTAACCTGCAATTTTGGCTGAATCCTGAATTTTTTTCCTGGCTACAACTCTTGACACTAATATTCCCAATTTCTTTCCCAGTTTTCTGGCCTGGACTCAATAAAATTGAAACTGATTTTTTCCTGAAGGCCTTCAAGCAGAAGTTGGTGGGCCTGATATTGACTTTTGAGATGTCAGCCAAAATTGATATCTAGGAAGACTTGTCAGATTGCCTGGCTTCTTTTCCCTCCAAATGAACATACTTTAACTAAAAATTTAAAAGCTTCTCAGCTGAAGATATATTAGCATGTTTTACTTGTATAAGCCTATCATTCAGGTATATACAATATATATTTATGGCATTTTTAATAAATGAAATATTACCAATTTAATTGACCCTAGGAAGTTTATGAAAAACGTATTATAAGTACACATTTATTATGGTGCAAAAATTGTTTAAATTACTTGGAAATATTTATTATGAAAAAAACTACACATGATTTTAAAATAGTTTTGTATCAAAATTAATTCGTACTTTTAATTCTATTATTCTACAAACTTTAAAAGATAATTTAAAAGAGAGAGAGAGGAGATCTCATCTGTCAGTTCACTCATTGACTAAAATACTGCAATGACTGGAACTGGATCAGGCTAAAATCAAAAGCCAGAAATGCAATCCAGGTTTCCAATAGAGGTGATAGGAAACTCAATTACTTGATCTATTGTCACTGCCTTCTAGAATATGCATCAGTAGGAAGCTGGAATCAGGGGCCAGAGCTGGAAATCAAACTCAAGTTCTCATATTGGAGGTAAATATCTTTTTTTTTTTTTTAAGGTTTATTTATTTGAGAGGTAGAGTTGCAGACAGAGAGAGGGAGAAACAGAGGAAACAGCTTTCCATCTGCTGGTTCACTCCTCAAATGTCCACAATTGCTACAGTTGGGCTGATCTGAAGCCAAGAGCCAGGAACTTCTTCCAGGTCTCTTCCAAGCACTTGGGCCATCTTCTTTTGCTTTACCAGGCCATAACAGAGAGCTGGATCAGAAGTGGAGCATTCAGGACTTGAACTGGCATCCATATGAAATGCTGGCACTGAAGATGGCAGCTTTACCTACTATACCACAGTGCTGGCTTAGAAGTCGGTATCTTAACTGCTTGGCTAAATGTCTGATCTCCATGAACTTCTTAAAGTATTTGTATCTCCTTACAAGAATTAACTCCTCTGATTTCTTTCCTTCATCAGAATTAACTTCTGATCCGTAGTCAGATGCGATATCCATTGCGCTACTGGCCCCGTGCTCAGAATTAACTTCTACCATGAATACAAGTGTATCATTCTTAATTTAAATTGTAATAAATAATGTTTTAATTGGGCCGGCGCCGTGGCTCAATAGGCTAATCCTCCACCTTGCGGCGCCGGCACACCGGGTTCTAGTCCCGGTTGGGGCGCTGGATTCTGTCCCGGTTGCCCCTCTTCCAGGCCAGCTCTCTGCTATGGCCAGGGAGTGCAGTGGAGGATGGCCCAGGTGCTTGGGCCCTGCACCCCATGGGAGACCAGGAAAAGCACCTGGATCCTGGCTCCTGCCATCGGATCAGCGCGGTGCGCCGGCTGCAGCGGCGGCCATTGGAGGGTGAACCAACGGCAAAGGAAGACCTTTCTTTCTCTGTCTCTCTCTCTCACTGTCCACTCTGCCTGTCAAAAATTAAAAAAAAAAAAAAAAAAAAAATGTTTTAATTAATATATATATTAACACATTATATAATTTTTGAAATTTTCTCTTTTCTTTCCAGTGTTTTAAAAGTTAATATAATTTTAATATATACTTTTATGGGTAAGGCATTGAGGGTAACAGTCAAAACATTGCTTGGGATGCCCACATCCAATTTTGGATTGCCTGAATTAAAATCCCAGCTCTGCTCCCAATTCCAGGTTCCTGCCAACACACAGCATGAAAGGCAGCAAGTTAAGGCTCAAGTAGTTGCATGTGTGCCATCCACACAGGAGACCAGTTTGAGTTCCTATCTCTTTGTTTTGGCCTGGCTCAAACAGGCTGCTTTGGGTATTTGGTGAGTGAACCAGCAAATGGGAGATCTCTGTCTTTTTCTATCTTTTAAGTAAATAAAAATTGAAAAAAAAGATTTTTAATTAACCATAATTAAGCTTTACCATATTGTTGTAGAATTTTCTCTTACCCTATTAATTGGTATAGAATATATCACTATTCTTTTACACTAAATCAATCAGTATATGTATTAATTATAAATGCATCATGATGTATTTATTGCTTATATAATAAAATAAAGAGTGTCAGATTATCTAATGTCTACCCTACAATGTTATAATGAACACTAATTTGCATGTCTCCTTGTGGGTATGTGCAATGGTTGCTTTTAACTGCATAGCCGATAAGTAGAATTCTGTCATGTGTTGTGAGAATATGTTGTGTTATTAATTATTTCACTGAATGAAATCTGAAGCAGTTTGATGCTACAGTCCATAGCCTGTTGAGGCACTTCAGGGCCACTGGAGCCTCATTGGATTAACCCCCACTCTCCTAGTAATAGCTTACCAAGCTAAAGTGCCCTCAGCATATCTCACTTCTTGTAGGAGAAATTCTGATTGCTCTATTTGATTTTTGTGTGGCTTTGGTAAAAAGCAATAAATTTAACCCAGTTGACAAAAGCTCGTAAGACTCCTCAATAATATTAAAGAGCTCAATAAGTTTCCAAAGTCAAGCATCTCAAAATTTTTTAACCATAATGAAAATTTTATTATTATTTTCCTAAACATAGGCTTTGGTGGAGGAAAGAGAGCACAAAAGGTCCTGGTGACCATGTAACCTGAGGGTAGTAGGCTTGAGAAAGGAAAAAGTTATAGAAAATAGGGATGGGGGGAAGCCATTGTAATCCATAAGCTGTACTTTGGAAATTTATATTCATAAAAAAAAGAAAAAGCAATAAAAAAAGAAAGATGATAAGTTGAAAAAAAAAAGAAAATAGGGATATTGGGGCAAGTAATCAGTGAATTCATTATTGAGATACAGATAGAGGTATCCTTAATTAATTAATTATTTGTAAACATGATAGTAAATTTTCTGTCTGGAATATCCAGGTCAGGCTTGTAAGATGAAGAGAAAAACAGAAAACGAGGACTCTTCTAAGGATAAAGTCAACTTCAGTATGGCACGTTAGCCTACTAGCCAATTATTATGGTAGTTTGTTTTACATTTAACAAAATTAGAAAATAAAAACTTTTTGTATCTGTACAAACTTTTTGTATCTGTATATAAAAAATTATACAGCGAGTTTGTATTTCTCTTGCCTTGTAGCAATATTATGCCCAATAGTATTAAAAAGTATGGGTTGGAGCTGGCTGCCATGGAGTAGCAGGAGAAGTCATAGCCCATGGTGCCGGCATCACATGTGGGTGCCAGTTAGAGTCCTGGCTGCTACTCTTCTAATCCAACTCTCTGCTGTGGCCTGGGAAAGCAGTGGAAGATGCTGGCTTCATAGTCCTTAGGCTCCTGCACCTGTGTGGGAGACCTGGGTGAGGTTCGTACTCCTGGCTCCGGATTGGTCCCGCTCCAGCTATTGTGACCATTTGGGGAGTGAACCGGAGGATAGGAGACCTCCCCTTCACCCCACCCCCTGCCTCAGCCTCTCTGTAACTCTGACTTTCAAATAAATATAATTTTTTAAAAAGTACTGGGTTGAAAATCTGAAAATACATGCATGGCCATAGTAAAATATAATTTTTATGCAAAGAATTTCTTCTAGTCTGGGTTTGATTATAAAATATCACCATATGAGAGAGAAAACTTACTTAAAACATTAATAAAAATTGTTAGGAGGTATTTTGTTGCTTCTAAAGAATTATAGAGTATTTTGCGTAATTTTAGTGACAGCAGAAGAACACAGAGAAAATGGGACAGAAACACTATTGAAGACACTAAGTGGCATGAATTTTCCCAATATGATTATAGATATGACACAAATTGAAGAGCCTCATTACTCTTGGCAAGATAAAAACAAAGAAAATGTATCTATGTCTATTAAAGTTAAACTCCTAAAAAAGCAAAGATAAAGTCAACAATTTATACTCATGGGTTTGGAAGTTATATTATCTGAAAAAAAGCAACAATAAGATTTTCCATAGAAACAAGAAAATGATTTATTAGTCTTGAAAAGAAGTCAGCCTTGATATTTTTGGGGGGATGGAGAGAGTGTGATTTTTTTCCGGTTAACTCCCCAAATGGCCAGAAAATTCATGGCTTGGGCTAGTAGGAAACCAGGAGCCTGTATCTCCATCTCTGTCTTCCATGTGGGTAGCAGGGCCCCAGGCACTTGGGCCAACTTATGCTGCATTCCTAGGCACATTAACAAGGAGCTGAATCTCAGCCTTAGAATTTTTTTACTAAGACAATGAATTTTTTTAAATAATGGAGAAGCTGTTTCCATTGGAACTGTACTATAAGAATACTGAATGTGGGTAGGCACTCTGGAACAGCTCTGCTTCAGATCCTGTTTCCTGCTAACGCGTCTGGGAGGCAGTAGATGATGGACTAAGTACTCAGAGGGCTACTAACCATATGCAGACCTGGATGGAGTTCCTGGCATCTGACTTTTGCCTGGCCCACCTTCAGCTGTTGTGGGCTTTTGGAGACTAAACCAACAAATGGAAATGGAAGATCTCTCTCTCTTTCTCTCTCCTAGTATGTGTGTGTGTGTGTGTGCATGACTCTGCCTTTCAAATAAATAAGTAGAACTTTAGGCAAAAATAACGAATCTTAGCAAGGGCAAGTGTGTGGGGAAATATGAAAAAATAGTAACCACTTAAGTGACCTTAGTTTCTGTGATGAAAATTATGCTTATGGTTTTACAAGATGTAAAAGCAAAACTTATAAAAAGAGCAAGGGGATAAATAAAGCTGAATTATAAATTTTGTGTTATTTTATAGGCAGTGAGAAACTTCTTTTTTTAAAGTCATTTATTTTTGAGAGAGAGAGAGAGAGAGGGAGACAGGGAGAGAGAGAGAAAGAGAGATTCCATCTGCCAGTTTACTTCTCAAATGGCCACAGCTACCAGCACTGGGACAGGCTGAAGCCAGGATCCTGGAATGCCATCCACATCTCCCATGTTGGTGGCAGGGACCCAAGCAGTTGAGCTAGCCTCTTCTGCTTTCCAAGACACATTACCAGCGTCTGATCAGGAGTGGAGCTGCCAGGACTCAAACTGGCATTTGTATGGGATTCCAGTGTTGCAGGTGGCAGCTTAACTGACTGGGCCCTGATGCCAGCCCCCAATAGTGATAAAATTCTCATTTAAGGTAGACTCCTATAAACCATGGATGCATAGTGACTAAAATGATAATATAAAAGTTATCATAAAATAACTAATAGACCCATTTTTTAATTTAAGGACACAGATAAACTGGAAGTAAAGTGATCAAATGAAATATACCACACAAAGCTAAACCAAAGAATGTGGTGGCATGACTATATATCAGACAAAGTTGATTTTAAGGGGAATAGTCTAGCAACAATACTCAATGGCATTGCACTAAAGTAAAAAGGATCATTTCGACAGGAAAATACAGCGCTGAAATTTATGTGCACTTAACAGCATAGCTGTAGCCCTCAGATTTAACATTCTGTCTCTCTCCAGTTCTGTCATGCAGAGATTTTTTCTTTCTTTGTTTTTTAACTGACTTGTTTTTGATGTTATATTTTACATGTAATTTTCCATATGTGACAATACAACAGAGAGATGATATCTAAACATGGCATGTTTTAATAGCTTTATACGTAGCTATTGTTTCAAAAGGTATTACAAGATGCTTTGCACATGCAGATATTATAAGAGATAATAGGAGGGTCAGTGACCCAGTGAAAACAATATGGGGAACTTTATAGTACTGTTTTGCAAAAATAACTAGGCAGTCGAATGAATAATGTTAATTTATTCTGTGTATATCACCTACTATCTCGACTAGTAGTCTGATCAAATCTATTTGTTTTAAGAAAAGTATGTGATTGAGGATGACTCACATGACAAGAAGCAGATAATAAATGGAATTCTTGGTGGTGACTCCTTGAAGCCGTGCATTGACTCAGAGCTCACAGGACAGCAATGTGCAAACTCCACTGGAAGCTCTGATCTCTGAGATTGTTTGCTCCTCAGAAAATTCAATCTTTTGTGTATGCTTTTGGGATAAAGTTACTGGACAGATTAAACCACTACTGATTAAGCAGTTATTTACGTAAGAATGTTCTGTCACAGAACTAAATTTATTTCACAGATTACTGAGGGATGTCAAGAATTAAACTAGATGAATTGACTAAACCTGACAATCACTGGAAAATTATGGACACCCTAGAATTACCATAATATTGATATAATAATTTTGGAATCCAAGATTTCTCAGAAATAATTCACAAAAGCATAATATGTTGATCTTCAGGCAACACATTTTTTACAAATTTGATGAGTTTTATTTAAAAAATAACTAGAAAATGATTTTATAGAAATGACTAAATTGGTTTTTATTTTAAAATTATATTTATTTTAAAGATTTTAATTATTTATTTCAGTTTTTTAGCTTTTAACAGATTCAATATAGTTCATACATACATTTCAAAGAATATGATATTCCTTCCTCTTTCCCATTCCCTCCCTCCCTCCCTCCCTTCTTCCTTCCTTCTTTCTTTCCTTATCACTCTCTTTCTCTCTTTCTGTTTTTTTCTTTTCTTTTCTTTTTCTTTTTTTTTGACAGGCAGAGTGGATAGTGAGAGAGAGAGACAGAGAGAAAGGTCTTCCTTTGCCTGTTGGTTCACCCTCCAATGGCCGCCAGGGCTGGCGTGCTGCGGCTGGCGCACCACGCTGATCTGAAGGCAGGAGCCAGGTGCTTCTCCTGGTCTCCCATGGGGTGCAGGGCCCAAGCACTTGGGCCATCCTCCACTGCACTCCCTGGCCACAGCAGAGAGCTGGCCTGGAAGAGGCGCAACCAGGAAAGAATCCGGAGCCCCTACCGGGACTAGAACCCGGTGTGCCTGCACTGCTAGGTGGAGGATTAGCCTATTGAGCCAAGGCGCCGGCCTCTCTTTCTGTTTTTGAGATACAATTTTTAAATTTACATTACAGTCAAAGGCTTATTCAGCAGAAAAAAAGAGTTGAATTCTACCATTTACTGCAAAATGGATGCAACTGTAGGACATGTGTTGAGTGAAATAAACTGGACACAAAAAGGCAAATACCACAAGTTCTCCCTTATATGTGGAATGAAAAAGAAAAAAAAAAGAAACAAAAAACAAAAACAAAAGGAAAGTAATGCCTGTGTGTAACAGTACTGCTGCAAATATAGTTTTGTCAAACTTTGTTTTACACCTTTGTCAAACCAGTGGTTAAGAATTTTATACTACTTTAGTTTAATGATATGCAATTACTCTAAAATTTACAGCATATGGGTGAAATGATCATCGTTCCATTTGATTCTGTTAATAGCCCTTGTCTATATTCTTGCTAAGCCATGCTCTTTTTACTTGTTGAACTTGGTGGAGCATAAAATAAATTTAAAAAGCTTTGACATTTCTGTATCCTCTATTACTATTTCACACAGTAAGTTTCACAGCAAGAAATAATTATGTTCACTATCAGATGATAAATGCGGACTATATCCTAACAGAATATTCATTCCTTTATTATTTACAGAGCTGCCCTAGTCTTAGCCTATTCATCTAGATTATATCTTAAATCCAAGAAAGATTTTGTTCTAAGGCTGAAAAGAGTTGCTCTGCCATCATTAACAGGTATAACTTAAAGAAATAGACTCCTTTGAATGTGGCTTGGAAAATTTGTTAGATTTTAATCCACTGAAGTTAGGGTGTTATTTAGCTGTTTCAGTGCATGGCAATTTAGAGAACTGCAGCTAGGAGCTAAGTTTTCCTCATGGTGACATCTCTAGAAGTGAAAGTATTTCCTATTTGGTTACTTAATTACTGTCAGTTATAAATAGTTTCCTATGTAATTAAAAGCAATGTTTATAACAAATGTCAGGCATGAAAATACATTCTTCGGTAAATAGTTTATGTGTTTATAATCAATCTGTTAGGTATGAATAACATATATCTCCTAAAGCATTCATAAGATTCTATACATCATTAATATATCATTTGCATACAATAAGTAATGGCCACATATTAAATTTGTTTGTCAAGGTATTCATACATTTATTTATAAAAGCAAAGTTTATATGAAAATTGTGGAACTTCTTTGTTATACTTATGATTTTTGATACCTATGGTTATATTGTTACATTCTAGGCTACAAAGATAGTTCAAAAGATCTATTAGATCACAAGCACTAAAATAAAACAGTTATATTCTTCCAAAACAGTTTCATTAGATTGGAAAAGATAAAAGCCAGATTTCAAGGGAGGAGAAAACAAATTGAAGCAATACAAATGTTCCTTGACTTACCATGGGGTTTTATCCTGATAAACCCAAAAGAAATTGAAAATATCCTAAGTTAAAAATTCATTAAAAACACCTAACCTACCCAAACATCACAACTTAGCTTAGACTACTTCAAATGTCCTCAGAAAATTCCTGTTGCCCTAAAGTTGAGCAAAATCTGACACAAAGCTATTTTTATGATAACGTGTTGAGTATCTCATGTGTATGCACAGATGGGTATTTTGCAGGCTTAATGGGATGTAGAAACATAAAGCACTATATCCAAAAGACACTGGCAACACAGGACACAATCGAATTTCAGTTGCTTACCCTCAGAATCCCCTGGCTGACTGGGGGCTGTGGCTCACTCCTTTTGTCAGCATCATAAATGATTATTATGATATATAGCTAGCCAAGGAATGATCAAAGTTCAAAATTAGAAGTAAAGGTTCTGCTGAATGCTTATCACTTTTCTACCATAGTAAAATAATAATAATAATAATAATAATAATATAAAAGATAAGTCAAGCATCAGCCATCGTAGGTCAAAGGCTGTCTGTAGTTGTTAAGCACGCTTCCTTTAATTATTTTCTGGATTACTACAATCACGCCTTAAAAAATAGTCATTGGACCAGTGCTGTGGCTGTTAGCAGATTGGGCCATCGCCTGCAGTGCTGGCATCCGATATGAACCCAGGGTACCCGCGCCCCAGGCAGAGGATTAGCCAAGTGAGCCGCGGCACGACCTATTGTTTATATTTCAAGAGAATAAGAATTATACCTAAGGTCATAGGGCTGTTACCAGGATTCAATGAGAAGATATTTATTGCACAGTGCATGATACAGGGTAAGAGGGAAAATTTGTCTGTAATTACTATAGTATTTATGAAAAATATTAATGCTGATAATCTTTCAGTTGTATTGTTTAATTTTCCTTAAAGCGATTTATGCATTGTTAGCAGTATGGGAGGGCATCTACTCAGAAATTTTAGTAGGAAGTGGAATAATTAGAATGTTCCTTAAGGTATTATGCTCTTTATCACTGGAGAAAATGGTAATACTAAGCACTTCCCATGCTTACACTCAGGTATTATTATACTCAGTTGTGTTATGCAACTGTTCCCTGTTAAAACCCCAGTGACACAGGGAATGGGGCAATCAAGGTAACAGAAACCATTTAGTGTTCATCTCTCCCCTTTCCCCATGCAGCTGAGGCCTTGGTCCTGAGATCTTTTTCTCTGGGAGCAGACACTTGCACAATTACTTCTCTTTCCTGCAAGCCTTTTCCTGAAGGAGGTTTTTCTAATCAGGCCTCTCTTGATTATAAAATTGCAATGTTCCTCTCTAGAATTTCATATCATTCTATAATCTGTGATATTTTCTTTTTTTCAATAGCATGCACTTTAAAATATAACAAATGAGAACATTCACCTATTTTTAATCTTACTAATTATTTTTTTATTCCACTATGAATTTGAAGAAGATAAGGAATGGAGAGAAATTAATTAATTAATTAATTAAGCATAGGGCTTAAGATGCTTCTAGGATGGCCCAAGTCCTTGGGCCCCTGCACCCACTTGGGAGACCTGGAGTAAGCTCCTGGCTCCTGGCTTTGGATCGGTGCAGCTCCAGCCGTTGCTGCCAATTGGGGGGTGAAACATTGGATGGAAGACCTCTCTTTCTCTCTGCCTTTCCTCTCTCTGTGTAACTCTTGAGTTTCAAATAAATAAACAAATAAATATTTTTTTTAAAAAAGATGCCTCTAGGGATATTCACATCCCATATTGAAAATGTATGTAATATGTGAAATTTGTTCTGTTTATATAAATAGAAAATTTTTAATAAAAAAAAAGAAAATGCCTGAGTTTGAGTTCTGGGGGTTCAGCTCCCAACTCCAGCATCCTGCTAATGCATATACCCAGGAGGTAGAAAATAATGGCTCAAGTACTTGCATATCTGACACGCATGTGGGAAACCCAATTTGAGTTTGGGGTGTACACCAGCAAATGGAAGATCTCTGTCGACCTATCTCTGTCTCTGTATCTCTGTTTCTCTTTGCCTTTCACAATAAATAAACAAACAAAAACAAGACAGAACACAGGTTTTTTTTTTTGGGGGGGGGTAGTCATAGTGGACAGTGAGAGACAGAGACAGAGAAAAAGGTTTTCCTTTTCCATTGGTTCACCCCCCAATGGATGCTGCGTCTGGCACACCACGCTGATCTGATGCCAGGAGCCAGGTGCTTCTCCTGGTCTCCCGTGCGGGTGCAGGGCCCAAGAACTTGGGCCATCCTCCACTGCACTCCCGGGGCAGAGCTGGAACTGGAACTGGAAGAGGAGCAACCGGGACAGAATCCGGCGTCCCGACCGGGACTAGAACGCGGTGTGCCAGTGCTGCAGGTGGAGGATTAGCCTATTGAGCCGCGGCGCCTGTCTTTATTTTATTTTATTATTTTTTTAGCAAGGGTTTTGGGGTTGGTGTTGTAGTGCAGTGGGTTAAAGTCCTGGACTGCAGCACCAGCATCCCATATGGGTGTCAAATTGAGTCCTGGCAGCTCCACTTCTGATCCAGCTTTTTGCTATGGCCTGGGAAAGCAGTTGAAGATGGCCCAAGTCTTGGGCCCCTGCTTCCACATAGGAGACATGGAAGAAGCTCCTGGCTCCTGGCTTTGAATCAGCTCAATTCTGGATGTTGTGGCTATTTGGTGAGTGAACCAGCAGATGGAATACCTCTCTCTCTTTCTGATTCTACCTCTCTCTGTAACTATGTCTTTCTAATAAATAAAATAAATCTTGAAAAAGAAAAAAAAGGCAAAGATTTTGTCTTCACCACTGATGTAGTCTAAGAATCTTCAACTCTGCATATATATATATATATTCCTATATGCATATACATGCTAATCAAATAATGGCAATGAATCAATTAATAAAATACATCAGAATGTGCCACATATCACTTGAATCAAACTGATTTCTACAAATATTTTTTTCAGAAGTTCTGAAATAAAGCACCAGTAAAAATTATTAATCTAGTGGTATTTGATAAAACTAAGAACCTGTTGGTAATAATTTTATTTTGATAACAAAATTGTAGGGGGTTTATATTTATGTTTGGTTACAAAATTTGGGAGGTTGTATAATTGATAGCTTTGAACAAACTTGTGGTTTTGTTTTTTTAAAAATTTATTTACTTGAAAGGCAGTTACAAAAGGAGAAAGAGAGAGAGAGAGAAAGAGAGAGAGAGAATCTTCCATCTGCTGGTTAACTCCTCAAATGGCCCCAATGGGCCAAGCTAAAGTCAGGAGCAGGAATTCCATCTGGGTTTTCCATGTGGGAGTAGGAGCCCAAGCACTTGAGGCATCTTCCACTGCTTTCCCAGGTGCATTGGCAGGGAGCTGGATCAAAAGCAGATCAGCCAGGATACAAACGCTGCTTATGTGGGAAGCCAGGATTGCAGGAGACAGCTTAACCTGCTACACAATTGTGCATTTTTTAAAGTTTGTTATTTTAGACACTTAAAGAATGAAATACTATCTGTTTACAGAGCCATCCCAAAGCACTGAATACAATAGAAGTGGCTGGGAAAAGTCTATCAGAACCTATAGGAGGACAGCTAAGCACAGAACCAACAACTCTTTAGTTTTATGAGCAGCAAATCTGAAATATAAAACTGTGGATGACAAAAGACTTTAAGTTGCCACGTTTAAAATTATAAACTTATTATAAACTCAATAAGAGGCATGTGCTTACTTCACATAGCATTTTTGAAAGCACCTGTAGGATTTTACAGAACATTTAACTCTTTAGGCCTCTGTGGCTTTCTCATTAAGATCCAGGATTTCTTTCATAACCTTCTGTGACTTCCACACACCCTCTTCAACTTACTTGAAACATTCCATCATTTCCATTCCAATCTAGAGTAAACTAGCCATTAGGATGAAGTCAATCTTACAAACCAGTCCTTTCTTTATTCAAAATAACTCTTTCCTTTTAACCTTCCTTACCAAATGCACATTTCTATACTTGTGATATTTTCCATCTGCCAATTTTTCTTGATTTACATTTTTAAATAACCTGTTAAAATCTCCAATTAAGAAAACATTTTAAATAAGGTAACACATCAAATTTCAGTCTGAGTTACTCTAAGCAATACTGAACTATTTTCATAGTTTATAAACCCAAATATTTTTATAGAATATAACATGCTGAATATTCAAAAGTTTACGTTTAGACACATTTATCTCATTTGCTTTTATCCAATTTAAATTAGCAGTTACACCTAAATGACTTAAGATGCTGATATTAAATATCTCTATCTGAATTCAATTAAAATTAAAGTTGCATACATCTAAAACAAGTACTAATTATCCATTGCTGTTTCATTGAGTACTGATTACCCGGAAACCTGTTAAAATAAATTGCAAAATAAGTTCAGCAAGTTACAAAGCGATATTTTCAAAGTTAGTGATCTTCCTAGATTCAAAGAGAAATTCCTTCAAACTCAGTGTATAGTTACAGTTACAGTTGCCTTTTTCCTAAGAACACCTTAGGCCCATGATGTCATATTCAGTTGGCCACATGGGGCTTAGGCACTTGGCCTAAAACCCAGCAGACCAGAGGGGTGGGGTGAAGAAGGGAAAAAAGAGAGAAGGAGAGTGTAAGAGAAAAGAGAGGAGAGGAGCTAGTGAGGAGAGAAGAGAGAAGAGAAAGGAGCTGGAGGAGGAGCCACGTGTTCAGGAACAGGTCCTTTTAAAACTTTGCTGGAGAGTGGCCAGGGAAGCAGGAGCATCCTATTAGGATGGGGTGGAGCTTGACAACAGTGGTTGGGCCATGTGACTACCTGGCTTCTAGCAATGGCATCTGGGAGAGGCAGGACACGGGGTGGGGCACGACAGAAGAATGCGCATATGGGGGTGGGAGGTTCCTGGCTAGCTGTGGGGTCTCCAGGAACTCAGGAGGGTCCAAAAAGGTGGAGGGTAGAGAGTTTGGCGGTAACACAGAAGAGGTGTCCTTAGGAGGTGGGGGCCCGATCTTGGCCAGCAAGACCTGGGCTGTGGAGCAGGCAGAGAGGAAAGTAGGGGAGAAGGGAGTAGGACGGGAGCAGAGGTTTCAGAAAGCCTGGACATATGGGACCTCTGACCATTTTCTCTCCCTGCGGCAGAAATTCTCAAGGTAATTAGGCCATGCCTGGGTGGAGTAGAAGATTAGGCGTTTACACTGTAGGTCCTGGGCCAGTCCCAGTTTCTTCAAGTTCTTTAGGAGGTTAGGAGGCAGGCCAGGGGGCAATAATGTATTACAGGTACCAACTGAGAGAAAATACGGTTAGCTGAGGTTACTAAGAGCAGAAAGTAATTTGAATCAATTGGTAAATTAAAAAACAGTTAAAAAGTTTAAAAAGCTAGTATTGAAACTGCTATATTTGTTATCTAATGATTGAAACTACTTTCTAAGTTTTCATTTGCTATTGCTATTGTCAGTAAGTGATCTGGGACTGGCACCCCCATTTCTCTATTCTAAGTCTAACTTGTTCTCTCATTTCTCTATTCTCTTTGAGGTAGGAAGCTAATTCTACTCTGAAGGACTCTCCAAGGTGCACAATTTGATTTTTAGATTAGAGATGAGACTTGAGCACCCCCTTGACTTGCATCCTCTGGTCTGCTTTAACAAAAATCAGGAGGAAAAGAAAGCTGGGCATCAGAAATGGTAAGATAGGTGGCAGCCTATTACTGGCTGTTATGTACAGTGATCTGCCCTCAAGGAGACCCAACAGACCAGTCCACTGCAGTAGCTTTCAGTGTGGTAAGTCTGGGCTTCAGCAGAAATCAGCTTGTGAAGAGTCCTGGCAGCTCTGCCAGCCAAGAGTTAGATCACTGGAAATGGACCTGCCCTGGAGTCGAAGGACTTCAGGTCAGAGCCACAGATCTTATTGGCTCTAAGCTAAAAAGCATCTCACTCAGCCCAGCTCCCAAAGTGACCACTGCAGCTGAGGGGATGGCCAAGTAGAGTCAGCAACATTACAGGTAGAACTGTAAATTTCCTGTTAGAGATGCCACCTGCCTTTACCTAGCCAGCTCTCCTCCCAGGCCAGGTAGGTAATGGAAGTCAACAGGGTGCCTTCCCAGGGAGTTTCACACCTCCCTTAGGATGTACCCTATGAAGAGGCAGATAGGTCTGGGCCTCTTAACTTACAAGGCCTAAAGCCCAACAGATTATTATCAAGCCCCTTCTGTCAGTTTCTATTGGCCTCTCAATCAGAAAACTTAGTTGACTCTACTCCCAACCTGTGTGTGTTGATGGTCCTCTCCTCCACTTAATTTGTATGATTATTCAGAATTTCTCTACAGACAAACCCTTCTACCTGCAAAAGTTGAGTGGCCTTTCTCTCGGTCTTGGCTGGGATCAGATTTAAACCACGTCCATCAAACAATCCTCACAAGGGTCCAGAGACCCCCTCATTTCCTCTCCTCTATGAAATCCTTTCATTACCTGGTTAATGCCACTCTTGGGATCATTGGCTGCTATTCTCACCCTGACTTGTGTAGTACAGTGTCTGTTTAATTGTTTACAGCAGGTAATAATGGAATGAACCGAGGCCTTCAGCATCCAGGCAGTCAACCAGATGCTTCTCCATCCTTACATGCCTATCCCTGCAGAGCCCCAAGATACCCTCAGTGGGCCCCTGTAGATGATGTCCTCAGTCAGCAGGAAGTAGCCAGAGAGACTCATCATCACCCTCTTTCCTATCATCAAAAGGTCAGGATGGTAGCTTTGGGATCCGTAAGGAGGGAAGGCCTATACTTCCAGGGAAGAAAAGTCCTTGTCAAGGTCCCTGCAGGTGCCTAAAGGTCAACCAATGAGGATCAGACCCGCCTCAACCTTTAACCCCCATGTCCTGAATCTATAAAAGGAGCCCTCCCAATCTCTGACGCACGACTTCTCCGGCCCCCGCTCTGATGCTCTGTTGGGGCTGTGGAAACTTGCCTGGGAGCGGAACCCTAATAAAAGCCTGTGAATTAAAAAAAAAAAAAAGAATGAAATACTAAACAATAAGATAACAATCTCTAGATTTGCTTCACAGTAATTGTGTAGTATTGTTAGGAAAATGGTTGATAATCTTTTTGGAATAGTAAAGATTTGCTGACTGCTATCATTGACTTATATTACATGGAGTTACGTTGTTCTCTTTAGTTTTCAAGTATTTGGAATTCCATTAAGCCAAAACTTAAAAGCCTATAGGCATTGTGAGTCATGTTACCCTGTGGTATTATAGACAAAGATGTTTTTGTAATTTGAAATTAGTCCATTTTTGACTATTTAGAAACTTCATCCCTTTGACTATAAACATGACTTGCTTCTGTATATGAATGCATATAGAGTTCTAATAAGTTCAAGGAAAGAAAACCCTGGTTTATACATCATACCAATTTTTTATTTCAGCTAGAATATGGGCTCTGGAAGAAATCTTCTCTTTTGGAATATTTAATTTTGCAATCAAAATTATTTGACTATGATAGAATTCATATAGATACAAATATGATGGAATTTTGGAACAAAATGTCTTCCTCCTCTACTCAATTCACACCTAGGCTATGGTATACTGGTAATCAGATGTGGGTGGAGTGCAGGACACCTTTTCAAAGTGCTTTAAGAAATCTGATGAAAGTTATTTTACGGAAGTCCACATGCTATTTCCAGTACAGTTTCATTTTCACCAAAAATTTAATGCCAACCAAAGCTTGATAAGAACATTTGCTCATTTGTAGTGACTTTTTTAGTGTCTATGCAGAAAACTGAAACTGAAATCTGCATTTAAATAAAGCTAGGACCATATTCTTTAAGTCATTCATAAAAATGTTTCACCAAGGGCTGGTTTTGTGGCACAGCAAGATAAGCCGCCACTCGTCAAACCAACATCCTGTATGAGTGCTGGTTCAAGAACCAGCTGCTCTACTTTCCAGTCCAGCTCCCTGCTCTGTGCCTGGGAAAGCAGCAGAGGTTGTTCCTCTGACACCCACATAGGACACCTGGATATATTTCCAGGCTCTTGGTTTGGGTCAGGTAGTATCTTGGCCATTGAAGTCATTATGGAAGTAAATTGAAAACCATTTTCTTTTTTTCTTTGGCTTCTAGGAAACATATAATCAAAGGTGTAAGACATTTCAAGTAAGGTGTTTATTTTTACCATCATTTCTTGATATTTTATGATTCTGCTGTTGCTTTAAAATTTGCATATTTTTATCTTGCATTCATCTAACCTTATCATGTACTTTAAATCCTTAGCCAAGTTCTTTATCTTTTTAGGGTCTTGATTTCTTCAACTGAAATTGACATTTAGAAGGTTCTACATTTCAAGATATTTATCTTTCATAGAAATACTAAAAACTGTCTCTGTTTCCTTTAGTATTCTTTAAAAAAACTGTAATAAAGCTTATAACTATACTTTCCAATGACTTTTTTTTGTAAAGATTTTATTTATTTATTTGACAGGTAGAGTTACAGACACTGAGAGAGACAGAGAGACAGAGAGAAAGGTCTTCCGTTGGTTCACTCCCCAAATGGCCACTATGGCTGGAGCTACGCTGATCCGAAGCCAGGAGCCAGGTACTTCTTCCTGGTCTCTCACGCAGGTGCAGGGGCCCAAGCACCTTGGCTATCCTCCACTGCCTTTTCGGGCGACAGCAGAGAGCTTGACTGAAAGAGGGGCAACTAGGACTAGAACCCAGCGCCCATATGGGATGCCAGTGCTGCAGGCAGAGGATTAGCCAAGTGAGCCATGGTGCAGGCCCCTGTTCAGTGACTTTTTTTACTTAGTAAACAGACTGAAACATTATACTAGAATGAACATTTTGTTTTCATAGATTCTCCTCTGACAGGTAAAATGGCAACAGAACTTGTATAACTCATAAATTATATGACAGAAATGGACACTGTACATAGTTGGAGGTAACACATATTTATAAGTTGATTTCATTACAAATGATAAGGCTATGTGAAGAATCTCTATTAAACATCTTATATCATTCAAATAAACTTTTTTTAAAAATAAACCTCACGTATATTAATGGAAATATATAATGTTCACATCAATTTAGAATTAAAACCCTAAATTTTATTTAGAATTGACGCACACCATCCTCATTTTATCTGCTGAATATGAACAGATATTCTTATCAATAGATACTATACCATGAAAATAAAAGCCTGTAAATTTACAATAAGCAGGTAAATACCACAATATAATCTTGAGTTCCAGAAACAGATATTCTATTCTTACTCTTTCCTTGGAAATATAAGGACCTGTGAAAAGGAACTATGTAATTCTTTTAGAAAATCTTAGATTATTAAATGTGCTGTTATGCCTATGTCATGATTTTCATAAGTTCACAGCCAGATGAAAGTGCTATGGGGGAAGTCATGCTAATTTGTTCCAATTTAATGGCATTACTTCACAATCTAGTGAACAGTTCAGCACAGCAGAATCAACAGCTGCTGTGGAAATGAGATTATTTAAAACAAGCAAAGGGAGCACATTTATGCCCAGGGTCAGAGCCTGAATATTGCTTCTAAGTAGCTCTTGGATAGTCAACATGGTGTTTTGGCAAGGGAGAAAGAAAATTGGATGAAATCCGAGGAGGACAATGCATGTGAGACTCCAAATGATTATAGTGCTGTCACATTTAGTAAAAATCTATTGACCCTTGTTTGGAATTCATGACAATAATTGCATAACCAGAGATAAAAACCAGGTAGTTTTATCATCATAGAGGAAGTCAGGCAATGCTTGATAAATTAGACCCAAAATAGAGTAGGACCTTAATTAAGAAGTGGATTTTAGCCTGGCTGGAGTTCTGTTGAGCAGAAGCAAATTTGTGGACCTTCCTGGATATATTGACTCCAGGTAGGCTTCCAGATTCAGCAAATGAAATCCAGGACACTCAGTTAAATTTGAGCTCAGCTACAATAAATATTTTAGTGCTCATACTTATAATAAAAAACATTCACTCTCTATCTGAAATTTATACTCACCTGCACATCCTGTTTTATCCCTAGTTAGAACTGAATATTCTCTGAAAAATCTTAGATAAACTGAATTCAATCTCCTTATCTCTAGGACTTACCAAAGAATGTCAATGCCTCTTTGTTGTTACTGATGTTGATTTTCCATTGCTGCAGTAATAAATTATCACGAGTTTGGTCACTTCACAGCAGCACAAATGTAGTATCTGAGAGACCTGCAAGTATATAATAGTCATTCAATTATGATTATTAGTGATGACAGAAGTTACTGAAATTATTGGACATTAACTGGGAGCCACGTTATGTTCTAAGTTCCATACATATTCTTCCATTATAATCTGCAACAAGGTTCAGAATACTTTTAAAATTTGAGATCTTTTTAAAAAATGATAAAATGAGAGAATATGAATTAAATATAACTTCAAAGGAACACATTGGTTTAAATTATTGACACAAAATAGGGCCTTCATAAACTAGAGTTAATCTTAATTGTCATTTTATTGTGATTGAAGTAGATTTTTTAAGGGAAAGATTGTAACAAATGAAACAGAAATGAATGATTCAAATCACAATTCCATTTTAGAGACTGTGTAAATACCAATCTCTCCTTTCCACCTTTGGCATTGATCTGATATCAGAAATGACACCCTAAAATATATACAAAAATGTGGCCCCTTAAAGTTCCCCTGAAGTGTCATCTGGGATGCCACATATGTACCAGAATTTGGGGTGCCATATGATATCACCATATGCTTATTAATAAGTCCCCAATATTAATAAGCCCGAGAGGGTTTTTGACTAATATTTAGGGAAGAATTCTAAATACTGGCATAAATAAATGAGGCAGCATGGTACATTTTAGGATTTTATTCAGTAAGAGAAATCATAGGAGAGTGTGAGCTTTACTTAAGAGAGAGAGTTAAACCTGGGTTCATACCGAGCACCAGGAACCAGCCACGTGGAAGAGCATCTAGGCCAGGAAGCCTAGGGCCACTTGCCCTGGAGGCACAGGGCTACAGCCAGCCCCCTGCTGGCAAGATGCCAGGGAAGAAGAGAGAGGGAGAGAGAGGGAAAGAGGGAGAGAGGGAGAGAGGGAGAGAGGGAGAGAGGGAGAGAGGGAGAGAGGGAGAGAGGGAGAGAGAGAACACACCTTGTCTCAGGCTTTTAACCCACTTCCAAAGGGGAGTGGTTAATTAACCTGATTGGCTGGTGGACATCCAGGTGTGGCCAGGTAGGGGCATGAGGTCACATAGGGGCATGGCGAAAGTATCAGGTAGGGCTTGAGGTCACACAGGGGCGTGGCGAAGGCATGGTCTTCCAGCTCACAAACCTAATTGATTTTACCTGTGTGCCTGCCTATTTCAGATCTACTTTTTCTTATAACATAACTGGTATTAGGCTTTTTAAATATGAAACTGAAAGGCAGTTTTCTCATTTAAACTGGGAATGTGAAACCAATTCTCCAAGTAGCATTTGTGTGTTCAAGCATGGTAACTTCTATTACAGCTTTATCCCTGCTCAGACTTAAACTATTTTTGTCTCAATTCTAATTACTACAAACAAGATCCACTCTGTCAATGCTCTGATGATAGACATGAGTTAATTTAACTTCTCCACCCTGGAGGTAAATGGAATTAGAATTGTCTCTACTGTGAAAATTTTCAGTTTACCCACTTCCAAACATTCTAAGTCATTTAATACTATCAATTTGAGCACTAAACCCTACATTCTTTTGCTCAAGAATTTTGGAAAATATTTTCATTTTTATTTTTAGTTTTATAGCTACCATCATCCCTTCCCAACTGTCCAGTAAATCCTAAATTCTGCAGGCTCCCCAGAGTAAATACACTAATTTGAGGGATTTGTGATTCTTTCAAATGTTAGGTGGATTGTTTGTTTTTAAAAACCAATCAATTAAAATGAAACTTCCTTAAAGAATACTTTGGGCACTTAGTAATGTGCTTTAGAGCAATAAAAGATATCCTGGTACAGCAAAAAAATTAGAAAGTGATATTCCATTTTATCTTTTTCAGAGATAATAGTTTATTTGTGAAGTGATCATGAAATCTGGGGAATCAAAATTCAAAATGCGGTTCTTCCTTAGGAGCCTATGACTTTCAAATGAAATATAATGACTGGTCCAATTCAACTTTACTTTTCCTCTTATTAAACAATTTATTAACAATTGAGTGGTTCTCCTGGCAAAGTCTTAAAGGCTGAAAGCAGAAGTTCACTGAGTCCCTGGAACACGTGAGAAAGTTGTATACTGCTAGGATGCACTGAAGCCATGGTGATTCAAGAATGCTGAAGGGCTTGTTTGTTCCAGCTGTGACTGGCATCTCTCTCTGAACTTTCTCCAAGCTAAGGTACCAATGGCATTTCCTCCACTCTTGAACAACAATCTTTGGAAAACTGCCTGGGTTTAGAATCCCTGGAACTTTGGTGAAAGCATTTAATCTGTGCCTCGGTTTTCTCATCTGTGAAATAGGTAAAATATCAACCACACATTGTTCATTGAAGGAAAAAAATTAAATAATTTATAGCACTTAAAACAGTGCCTTCTGGGAGGCTGGTGTCATGGCTCATTTGGCTAATCCTCTGCTTGTGGTGCCAGCATCCCATATGGGCGCCGGGTACTGGTCCCAGTTGCTCCTCTTCCAGTCCAGCTCTCTGCTGTGGCCTGGGAGCAGAGTGGAGGATGGCCCAAGTGCTTGGGCCCTGCACCCGCATGGGAGACCAGGAGGAAGCACCTGGCTCCTGGCTGAGGATCAGTGCAGTGCTGGCTGTGGTAGCCATTTGGGGAGTGAACCAATGGAAGGCCTTTCTCTCTGTCTCTCTCTCTCACTGTCTAACTCTGTCAAATAAAAAAAAAAAGAACAGTGCCTTTTGGACTGCTAATTTTTCATAGGGCTTGTGTATAATTACTCACCTGATTCGTATTTCTATAATTTTCAGCAGTAAGCATTTTCAGAAAACTAAAATTGGATTTTGATAAACAGTGTCAATTTAAGTGACTTTCACTTATCCCCCATTTGTTTACAAAAATTTGATTCATTTTTTGAACTTTGCATAGGAAAGTTTCCATAGGTCCTCCCTCCCTTTGTTCACTTCCCAAATGGCTGCAAAGGCCAGAGCTGCACTTATCCAAAGCCAGGAAACAGGTGCTTCTTCCTGGTCTCCCATGTGGTACCAGGGGCCCAAGGACTTGGGCCATCATCTACTGCTTTCGGAGGCCACAGCACAGAGCTAGATTGGAAGAGGAGCAGCCAGGACTAAAACTAGGGCCCATATGAGATGCTGGTGCCTCAGGAAGAGGATTAACCTACTGCACCAGAGCGCCAGCCCCAATAAATCAATTTTTAAAACATTACATTCTCCTTATATTTTTTGTTGTTTGTTTCTGAGTCTTGATCAAACTATGAATAAAAAGTTGATATTTTTTGTTGCTTCAAATATGAGCACCATGATAATTTGTATCAATTGAATCATGAAACTGTATGAGTTACTTGAGGTGTCAGTTTATCACATACATTCATATTAAATAAAATATACATTACGCTGGCGCCGCGGCTCACTAGGCTAATCCTCCGCCTAGCGGCGCCGGCACACCGGGTTCTAGTCCCGGTCGGGGCGCCGGATTCTGTCCCGGTTGCCCCTCTTCCAGGCCAGCCCTCTGCTGTGGCCAGGGAGTGCAGTGGAGGATGGCCCAGGTGCTTGGGCCCTGCACCCCATGGGAGACCAGGAAAAGCACCTGGCTCCTGGCTCCTGCCATCAGATCAGCGCGGTGCGCCGGCCGCAGCGCGCTGGCCGTGGCGGCCATTGGAGGGTGAACCAACGGCAAAGGAAGACCTTTCTCTCTGTCTCTCTCTCTCACTGTCCACTCCGCCTGTCAAAAAAAAATATATATATACATTACTAGAAACGAAAATAACCATTTCTGTTATATTTTCATTTTATTTTAGGTGATTAGTTTTGAATCTTAGTAAATGTTGGTTTTATAGGAAACTGTAAATTTAGCTTTATCTGAGATATCTTAATTTGTTTTATTTTTATAAGCAATTCCATTAGTATGCAAACTTAAACTTTATTTTAAATTTTATTATATATTTTAAAAAATATAAATCAAATGCCATGTATTCATCTAGAAAATCTACTACTAAGATTTTTCCTGCAATCTCAAAATTGTCAAAAGTAGATTTTTAGCCACAAGATGTCATTGTTAGTCTTTTCTTTAGTGTAGTACCTATAACTTGGGTTCTCACAGGCTCATAGAATTAGGAAACAGCATCTGTTTTAGTGAACCCAGCAACAATTATTTAGTTATTTTAGTGCCTCTTTTTATTTCATATATAATATAATTGTTACTATAGAACATTTAGGTTATTTGTTAGGGTCTATTAGTTTGGCTGGCTCTGGAAATTAAAATGTGTCTGAACTAGGCCATTCCTTATTTAAACTTAAAATTAGAAAGATTGGAGATTTTGTTATTGTGTAAATATTAGTTTATCTTCAATTAACAACAGAAAAATAAAACTTCAGTATCTAAATGGTATTTATACAATTATATAAAAACTGCACTATAAAGGAAAACACTTAATACTGCACTTCCCAAGTCTAAACTTATTAACCATGACCAAACCAATTATTCACAAATGATATCACATGCAGGCATACTGTTATGGTTTAAATTGCATGCACCAAAATTCATATGTTTAGATCCAAATCACCAGTGTGATCTTATTTAGAAATAGATTTGCAACTGTTTGAGTTCATGATGTAATAGAGCATCCTCCCTAATCCAATATGGATGGTGTTTTATAAAAAGGGAGACATTTGAGTACAGTCACACACACAGGGAGAAGGCCGTGTGTAGATATGTGCAGACATCAAGTGATACATCTACAACGCAACGCATACCAAAGACTGCCAGCAAACCACCAGAAACTAAAAGATGATCATGGAACAGGTTCTCCTTCGAAGCATGACAAGGATAAACCCTGCAGGCACACTGCTCTTGGCTTCTAGCCTCCAAAATTGTGAGACCAAAAATCTAGTGTTCAAGTTTCCCTGTTTATGGTAATTTGTTACAGCAGCCTGGAAAACTAATACAATGAGGAACAAGAGTTAATAGATGTCTTATTAAGAAAATCATGTGTGTGTGTGTGTGTATATATATACACATATACACAAAAGACCAAGACATCAATGTCTCTTCCTTTACCTTGCATCATTTTTATTTCTTTCTTTATTTTAAGATTTATGTATTTATCTAAATGGCAGAATTAAGGGGGGGGGTGATCTTCCATCCACTGGTTCACTCTCCAAATGGCCACAATGGCCAGAGCTGGGCCAGACTGAAGTCAGGAATCAGGAACTTCATTTAGTTCTCCCACATGGGTACAAGAGCCCAAGAAATTGGACCATCCTCTGCTGCTTTTCCAGGCTCATTAGCAGGAAGTTGGTTCAGAAGAGGAGCATCCAGGACACGAACTGTCATGCATATAGGATGCAGGTGTCACAGGCGGTGGCTTAACCCACTCTGCCACAGTGCTGGCCACTAGTTTACTTTTCTTTACTTCCAATATATTCTAGTTTTCTATTTTTTCTGTCACCTTTGTTGAGTCCTATTGTCTTTGTCACCTTTAAGCAAGAGAATGTTCCAGGTTTCCATCCACGGGCTTCTGGTTCCTCTTTTCTCACTCTTTACATAATCACTAAGCACCACATCATTAATGTGTATCCCAAATGTATATTTTTCCAAGTGTATATCTCTTAGGAGGTATACTAACCTCCTAGCTAATTCTAAACTTCTTTTTTTCTGCAGGTCCATAGTTAACTCAAGCTAAATTCATTGGAGTCATGAATGGGCATATCAGTTTCGGTTAATGCCAGCACATTCCTCCTGATCAAGTTGCTTAGAAGACTGGAATCATCTTCAACTTCTCTCTTTTTCTGAAAATCTGCTTCCATTGAAGGGGTGAGGGGTGGTGGTTAATTTCAGAGAAATAAATCATTCTGTATACCAATGTTACGAAACTTTTGAGACAGGAATTGTGCAAAGTGGTTAAAATGCTTTTTGGACTTCCAGATCCCATTTCAGAGTCTCTGGGTTTGAGTCTTGGCCCTACTTCCCATTCAACTTCCTGCCAATGCACACCCTGGGAGGCAGCAGATGATGGCTTAAGTAGTCGGGTCCTTGCCATGCACTTGGGAGACCTGTATTGGATCTCAGGCTTTTAATTTTGGACTTGCCCAGCTTTGGATGTTGCAAGCATTTGGGATGTGAACCATCAAATGGAAGATCTCTCCCTCTGTCTGTCTCTACCCTACTGTATGTTTTTTAAATAAATAATTAATTTTAACCCTTTCATATGCTGCTTTCATTTCCTTTGAGTAAATTCCCAGGAGTAGGATGGCTGGGTCATGTGGTAGGATTATGTTCAGATTTCTATACAGATTTCTGAGGTATCTCCATACTGTCCTCCACAGTGGCTGTACCAGTTTACATTCCCACCAACAGTGGTTTAGGGCTCCTTTTCCCCCCACATCCTCACCAGCATTTGTTTGTTAGTTTATGTATGAAAGCCATTCTCACTAGGGTGAGGTGAATCTCATTGTGGTTTTGATTTGCATTTCCCTGATGGCTAGTGATCCTGAGCATTTTTTCATGTGTCTGTCGGCTGTCTTCTGCTGCCTTTCCAGGTGCATTAGCAGGAACGTTTGGCAGCAGTCCTCTCATAAGTGGTGCTAGACACACAAACAACAGTCCTCTCATATGTGATCCTGGCCTAACAAACAACAGCATAACTGGCTGTACCACAATTCCAGTCCCAAGCCACGGGTCTGAGCTTAGTGATTTTGTATCCTACAACTTTAGCACATACGTTTTGTATAAGGATTGCTGCTACTATCTAAGGACATTCCTTCTGTATTGTAGTTATTTTTAAACTGGTAAACTATGTATCAAATAAAAACAAGACTATCTGATTAAATTCAATAATCTACTTCCCAACTGTATTTCAGCAACAAAGGACAAGAAAGATACCAGTAGCTGACTGTTCTTTTGTCTCTTCTGAGTGTACCAAATGCTTTCTATGCGTGATATCAGTTAATCCTCAAGATCGGTCTAGAAGATAAATGCCTTTTCTTTGTTCATTTATTTAAGAAATATTTTACAGCAAAAGAAGTTCAAAGTAATATGACTGGTGAGCAAAGGAACTACAGCTCTAATTTAAATATGATTTAATAGCTGTGACTCTGTATTTAAAGAGTATGTTATGCGACTGTGTGATATGCTAGATGTACAAATAGGAATTATATGACCTTTATACTCAATAAATTTATGATTTTGTGGAAAATTGACATCCATGTAAATAATGAAATTATAATGGAAAATAAACACTAATGAAGAATCCCTGGTATTTATGTGGGTATTTGGATATGGTTTACATTTCTCTCTTGAGTAGGGATACATGTGATTTGCAACTTCTAAAGTACTGAGTAAAGCTTGATGACAGGTAGAATTATAGACAGTGTGAGAGAGAGACAGAGAAAGGTCTTCTTTCCATGGGTTCACTGCCCAAATGGCTGCAATGGCCAGAGCTATGCTGATCTGAAGCCAGGAGTCAGGTGCTTCTTCCTGGTCTCTCATTTGGGTGCAGGGGCCCAAGCACTTGGGCCATCCTCCTCTGCCCTCCTGGGCCACAAAAGAGAGCTGGACTGGAAGAGGAGCAACTGGGACTAGAACCCGGCACCCATATGGGATGCCGGCGCTACAGGTGGAGGATTAACCAAGTGAGCTATGGAGCAGCCCCCCCCCCATCTACTTTCTAAACCAATAAGCATGCATAATCTAAAATCAGATTAAATAAGGAATGTAGCAGATTATCTTAATGTCAATTCTAAGGAATAGGGGGAATATAAAAGCAATAATGAAAGGTCATATGCAGAAATTACTGTGTTTGGGTTCAGTAACCCTACAACAATTCTTTAGGCTAAAGAAATAGTTTTCTTTCTATTTATCCATTTTTTGTATTGTTTTGTGGACCATTTTTCACTGACAAATTTTTCAGTCCCAATCTAATGTTTTTGAGATAATTACTGTAATTTTCCTTCTCTATTTGACAAATCATTTTCTTCTGCTAACTTAAAATTCATCATAAGCTTAATTTTTTTTCTGAAGAACTCTACAATTCTTTTATAAGTTTGTAATATTTTTGTCAGTAATACCTGTGACTGATTCAATACACCCAAATATCTTAACTTGCCTGTGACCTTCCCCACAGTAAATAATCTTTACTTCATCTTAAAGCTGTGAGAATACATAGAGAAAAGTAATTTTATTCTGTTTTTGTTTCCAACACTGTAAAAGGAATGATGGAAAAGGAATGATGGAAAGGAAGTAGTAGACATAAGTAATACTTTCAAGATTTAAAATTAAGAAACAGAAACATCAAAGACAACAATTTAATAAGGACAGAACTTCAGAAAGAGAAGATATGGTTGCAAAAGGAATTATTTAGTACAGCTCCGGTAAGGTGATTCATATAGTTAGACAATTAAAAGATATTCAGAATTAAGATACATTTATTTCATTTTTTTTTCTTTTCTTTCTTTTTTTTTTTTTTTGACAGGCAGAGTTAGACAGTGAGAGAGAGAGAGACAGGGAGAAAGGTCTTCCTTTTTCCATTGGTCCACCCCCCAAGTGGCCGCTATGGCTTGCGCGCTGTTGCCGGTGCACTGTGCTGATCCAAAGCCAGGAGCCAGGTGCTTCCTCCTGGTCTCCCATGTGGGTGCAGGGCCCAAGGACCTGGGCCATCCTCTACTTCATTCCCAGACCACAGCAGAGAGCTGGACTGGAAGAGGAGCAACTGGGACAGATTCCGGTGCCCCATCCAGGACCAGAACTCAGGGTGCCAGCGCCGCAGGGGGAGGATTAGAGGATTAGCTTACTGAGCCGCGGCACTGGCCCTATTTTTAAGCGAAAGAAGATGAGGAGGAATTGGCAAAAATACGGAGAGGAAGAATATACAAATGCCAATATATGAATATTCAACAAACTCTACTTCACTGTGATCAGAGTAGTGAGAATCTCCAACATTAAAACACCTCCTGTTTCCCACCCCAGTGACACCCAGCTCTGGGATATAAAACCTCTGCACTGGGAAAGTCACCTATTTTAGTCAGGGTTCTCCAGATAGAAAAAAAAACTAATATTAAAATAGAACAGATGATTTATATGAATCTTTTGAAACTTCTGTGTGTGATGTGTGTGTGTGTGTGATCTGTGTGTAAAGAGAGCAAGAGAGGGAAAGAGAGAGAGATAGTGGGAGAGAGAAAGAAGATTTAGTAAGAGAATTAGCTCACTTGATTATGGAGGCTGAGGAGTCACATGACAGGAAGTCTGAAAGCTGAAGACAATATTTAAAGCCCCAATACACATTAAGAAGAAACTTATTTTTCAGTAAATAAATTAAATTTAACTTAATTAATTCAGTCTGCTGGAACATTATGACTTTTTGTATCATAAGGGTATTTTATAACTCCTATAGAGAAGAAAGGAGAAATGCATATACTCACATTTCATCATCTATCAAAATGTATTCAGAATCTTGGAAAGACATGCTATGTCTCAGAAACTCCAGCCAAGTGAATGAAATTCTAAAGAAAAAGACAAAAGCTGGACAAATATTATACCATTTAACAAACAAAAATAGCATATTCTATTTCATGTAATATCTCAATTGGGTTGGAATATTATTATCTATATTTTGTAGTTGAGGAAACTGAGATTAAGGTGTAAGTAGAATGCATATAGTACTTTGTTATGAAATAAAAACAAATAAAACTTTAGCCATTGCACTGAAAGGTTCAGTTAGCATTTCTTGAGAAGATAGCTTTGGAAAATGTTTATGAAGTGAGTTGGTGAATGAGTTGTATATTTATAATATTTAGCATGTGAGTACTTTTATAGAAAGTGTTACATAAATTCTTTGCTCATTTTTCTTCCAGTAGATATTCATTAAAATTTGAATCTTAATAAATGCATGAAAAAGCAAAACTGTAGTAAAACATTATTTTTTGGAGTTACTATTCCAAATAAGATACCTCCTGGGAGCTCCCTGTGAGAGTAAAAGTTGGATCCAATTGGTTGTATACTAGTGTTTACTGTCAAAGTCGATACCCCTTGCACCTTCTTTGCTCAAGTTCACTGATAAAATGAATAAAACAGAACAGAACAAAATGAATGTTCTAAGGTGGTTTTCAGTTCATGCTACTTTAAGCCTTGTGAGAAAAACAAGATATAAATGAAAATATATCAACAACTGACAGTGGTGAAATGCCTATTAAATATAGAAAAATAATACTTTCCACAATAGAAAAGCAACTTTTCAGTGTATAATCTATGTGGTGCTGAGCAGCAATCTCCAAAATATCATCAGCTTAAAACACCAAATGTTCCTCATATTGTGTTCATCCTTGGTAGGGGTGACAATGAGATATATGTGCTTGTAATTTAAGAACCTAGGACAGTACCCATCTTGGCCATTGTGAACTTTGATGAAGAGAGATCTCTAGCAGTCTTGCATTGGCGATTAAATGCTCAAACTGGAGTGATGTTATTTATTTTTATCAATTCATTGGCTAGAATGAATTCTGTACTCACACCCAGCCATGAGAGTGCCATGAATGCAGCCTATTATTAATTAAGGTCAAGTAAGGAGCTGGCGTTCTGTGAATATCTATTACATCCCACAGGCACATGTTATATGCTTTTATAAAAATAGAGGATTGAACTAGCAATCTGCAGTGTTATAAGGCTTTTCATTCTCCTCAAAGAATGTCAAAAGAAAAGCATATTTTGTATTTTATAAGATATTTGCTTTTATTATAAAATTACTTTCCTATTACATTTCTAATTTAAATAAAATTCCAAATATTCTCACCATAAAATTTCTTATGTTCATGTTATTCCTCAATAAAAATACAAAGACCATGTAGGAGTTTCAATATAATATGGCATTCCTGATGGATTTCTCTGATTTTTTTTAGTCTGATTCTGTATGAGAAAAATATTTGTAACTAAATGGTCTTTACATATTTATTAGATCTCATAACTTAGGGTATTGAAAGTAGGAAAAACTACATCTTAGTGTTAATTGAGTCTATAAAAAGCAAATTATGTAGCTGCATATAATTCAGCACAAACAGAAAAAATCCTTTTTTATTGTCTTAATTGGTTAGTTATGTAAGAAACTAATTTGATATTATTTACGTAATTCCCCCTTTATTCACCTATTTCAATGTTCTTCTGTAAGATATTGCTAAACCTTCATAGTTTTTCAACACTGTCCTTCTATGCACACACCATTATTATTTAACTCAGGTCACTTATTTGTGTATTTGGTAATAGTAAAGTATACTTAATTGGGAACATGCACTTACACTGTGACAATATCTGCTTTTTCCTCTCTTGATGATGAACAATTTTGACTGCTTTTAAAGGGCACACAGCTCTAGCTGTCTCCATTAATGCCATGTCAGAATCATTCATCTCTGTGTTTGGCAGGTCATCAGTGCATCTTATGTATCGGAATGTTTTGCTCTGCAGCTTTGCTCCTTTTTGTACTACAGACTGGGATTTCTAATGCTCTTGAAAACATCCTGTTCTACTTGTCCCAAACCAAAAACTATGTGATTTGGAGATGAGCAACTTGCTGAAATGACAAATTTACATATTTACAACCAACATCAGATGCTGGAGAGATGGAATTTTATGTAAAACTCAAATGACCTGTAGTTGAAAGATACAAAATTCAAGATTATTAAATGATTTAAGAATTTTGTTTTTGAAAACTCAGGAAATAGAATATGAAGTTTGACCTGTCTGAGAAAAATCTGCTAGTTTTCCTTTGCCAAGATTATCACCATGATGTGTGTCTGTTTTGGGTTCTCTGTTCAGTTCTGGGAATCTGTTTATCTGTTTTGCCAATACCACACAGTTGTGATCACAGGAACTCTACAAGGAGGATTGAAGACAGGAGTTTTTGTTTTTTTTTGTTTGTTTGTTTGTTTTGTTTTTGTTTTTGTTTTTTTTTTGACAGGCAGAGTGGACAGTGAGAGAGAGACAGAGAGAAAGGTCTTCCTTTTGCCATTGGTTCAACTTCCAATGGCCGCCGTGGCCGGCGCGCTGCGGCCTGCGCACCGCGCTGATCCAATGCCAGGAGCCAGGTGCTTCTCCTGGTCTCCCATGGGGTGCAGGGCCCAAGGACTTGGGCCATCCTCCACGGCACTCCCTGGCCACAGCAGAGAGCTGGCCTGGAAGAGGGGCAACTGGGACAGAATCCGGCACCCCGACCGGGACTAGAACCGGTGTGCCGGTGCCGCAAGGCGGTGGATTAGCCTATTGAGCCATGGCGCCGGCCGGAAGACAGGAGTTTTAATCCTTATGCTGTGTTATTTTTCTTTGATATTTCATTGACTATATTTCATTGAGTCCTTTGCTACTGCATATGAATCAATCTGCCAACATTTAAGATAAACAATCTGGGTTTCTCATTTGGTAAGCAATGCAGTTTGGAAGAACTGATGTTTTAAAAAGATTTAGTTTTCCAATCTATGAATATGGGCTCTGTCTCTATTTTTTTTAAAAAAAAACTTATTTGTTGCCTTTTTAATTTAAAATTTCAATTGTTTAATGCTGGTATAGGAAAGCAATAGAATTTCTATACTAACTTTTTATTCTGAAACCTTGGTATAATAGATTATAAGGTTCATATTGCTCTCCTTATTTTTGATCTATTTTGTAACCACATCAAATTGCTATACAAATGTTAATTATTATTGTTTTAATTTGATTTCAATTAATGATTATTGTTTCAGAGAAAAACATGCCATGCCAATTTTATGGATTTATGATGAAGAAGAATCATATTTGATTAGACAAATATTTATCTAATTTTATTATTCATAAGCATTATGCTAAGTGTTGTTCAACAGATTAAAAACATTGAATTCCATTTAAGTTGTTTTCAATATAGGAGAAAGAAGGAAGCACACTATTTTAGTTATTTGTACAACAACCCACCTAAAAACTTAAAGATGTACCATAACGATTCTTTTGTTTATAGTTTTGCCCCATGTGGCAGGTAAGTGGTGAATGAGCTGCGGCTGAAAAGTCCAAGGATACATCCCTCATATGTCTGGGCTTTGGATAACTATAAACTAGAGCACCTCTGTTGTCTGCTAAGAGATCTCTCTCTTACAATTAGTATACAATATTCCAATGAACCTCTACATACAGTAGGATAGACTGGCATTGATTTAGTGTAACAGTTACATACCAGGAGATTTTTCTCTAGAGAAAATGCATTTAAGTTCAAGTACTTATCAGTGTCACATTAATGTCACATTTGCTAATGTGCCATTTTAGGAACAGTAATAGTGCCAAGTCCAAGGCATGAGTTCATCAAAATTCACTGATAAGAAAGAGTGGCATTCGTTGGACCATCAGTATCACAGTGAACTACATACCTATAGCTACAATGAAAAGGAATAATAGTTCACTGTTTTAGGGTGGGATTAAAAGGTAAGAGTGATTTTCTCCATGTGGGAAGCAATGTTGGCAAATGAGACATTTGAAATCGACAAAAGGTTTAGAAGAGATGTTTCTGGTTCAAGAGAAATGTTTAAAATCTACTGTTACAGTATTTTCAAATTCTCTCCAAGAAGTGTGAAACTCTTTACTTCACATATGTGATTTTATTTCATTTGGTTTTATTTTCTGTTATGAGTGAAGAAAAACTATAAAATCAAACAACTGAAATTTCCAGACCAAAAATAAAAGTATGTGAATGAGCTAATAAAAATGTTTTTCTTCGTTGCTAAACACCTATTGGTCATCTATACTTCTTCTTTTACAAACGGGGTACTTCATTCAATTTTTTAATTTCCTTATATAATATTCTTTTTTCTATGATAAAATGTAAGTTAAGTCGTGATGTATTAGTCCATTTGGACTATCATAATGAAATACTACAAAATGACTGGCTTAAAAAACCAGAATTTTAGTTTCCCAAAGATCTAGAAGCTAGAAATACAAGATCTGGGTTAGAAAGATTGATTTCTGATGAAGTCCCTCTCCTCTGCTTGTAGATTGTTGCTTCCTTATTGTGTCCTCACATGGCCTTTTATCTGTCCCTGCTCAGGAGGAGAGGGAGCTCTGGTATCTGTTTCTCTGTTTTTATAGGAATATCAGTCCTAAGGGAATAGGCCTCTTCCATTATGACTTCATTTAACCTTAATTATCTTTTTTTTTAACTTTTATTTAATGAATATAAATTTCCAAAGTACGGCTTATGGATTACAATGGCTTCCCCCCCATAACATCCCTCCAACCCGCAACCCTCCCCTTTTCCACTCCCTCTCCCCTTCCATTCACATGAGGATTCATTTTCGATTCTCTTTATATACAGAAGATCAGTTTAGCATACATTAAGTAAAGATTTCAACAGTTTGCTCCCACACAGAAACATAAAGTGAAAAATAATAGATGATTTTTTAAATGATGATGAAATCAGATCAGACCTATTGTCATGTTTAATCCCAGTGAGAGTCAAGTTGGGAGTTGATAATTTCTTCTTCTTCTTCTTTTTTTTTTTTTTTTTAACAGAAGATCAGTTTAGTATACATTAAGTAAAGATTTCAACAGTTTGCACCCCCGTAGAAACACAAAGTGAAATATACTGTTTGAGTACTCGTTATAGCATTAAGTCTCAATGTAGAGCACATTAAGGACAGAGATCCTACATGAGGAGTAAGTGCACAGTGACTCCTGTTGTTGACTTTACAAATTGACACTCCTGTTTATGGCATCAGTAATCTCCCTATGCACCAGTCATGAGTTAACAAGGCTATGGAAGCCCCTTGAGTTCTCCGACTCTTATCTTGTTTAGACAAGGTCATAGTCAAAGTGGAGGTTCTCTCCTCCCTTCAGAGAAAGGTACCTCCTTCTTTGAAGACCTGTTCTTTCCACTGGGATCTCACTCACAGAGATCTTTCATTTAGGGTTGGTGTTGTTTTTTTTTTTTTTTTTTTTTTTTTTTTTTTTTTTTTTTTTTACCAGAGTGTCTTGGCTTTCCATGCCTGAAATACTCTCATGGGCTTTTCAGCCAGATCCGAATGCCTTTAGGGCTGATTCTGAGGCCAGAGTGCTGTTTAGGACATCCGCCATTCTATGAGTCTGCTGAGTATCTCGCTTCCCATGTTGGATCACTCTCCCCTTTATTTATTCTATCGGTTAGTGTTAGCAGATACTAGACTTGTTTATGTGCTCCCTTTGACTCTTAGTCCTTTCATTATGATCAATTGTGAACTGAAATTTATCACTTGGACTAGTGAGATGACATTGGTACATGCCACCTTGATGGCATGTAAATTGGAGTCCCCTGGTATGTTTCTAACTCTACCTTTTGGGGCAAGTCAGCTTGAGCATGTCCCAAATTGTACATCTCTTCCCTTTCTTATTCCCACTATTATGTTTAACAGGGATCATATTTCAGTTAAATTTCAACACTTAAGAATAACTGTGTATTAATTACAGGTTAATTATCTTCTTAAAAGCACCTTCTCCAAATATAGCTCACTCTCTTGTAGGATTTCAAAATAAAGTTTTATGGGACACAGTTCCATATATAATATGTGTATACTATCAATGCTGTAAATATATTTTTCATTTTATTTTTTTCCTGTTAGCATTGCTGTATGTTTGTTTTCATTAAGAAACTTAAAGAATTTAAATAACAAAATAAATTAGCAATCTTTTGTGATTCTTGCATTTGTTTTTAATTTAGAAAACTGATTGTATATTTCTGATTGTTATTCATTTAAATTATTATGAAATGGTACCTCAACTTATCTAAGCTGCTGTATTCACCTGGTTTACCATTTGAAAATACACAGTCAACTCTAATTTTTTTGTGAATGTGTTGGCTCCTGTTCTGCGCAGGCAAAGGAGACTGAGTTAGGAGATATAAATAAGAAAAGTGCTCAAATTTTCCATAGAGTTTACTCTAGCAAAAAAGTGCAATTGTATGAGTAATTCCCTTATCTCTAATCCAAGCCTTGCTGCTCAAACAGCCACAAAGATTCATAAAAAGAATTATATTGTTCAGATGCATTATGCTGCATTTTCATAAGATGTGTTTCATGTAGGTTTATCTGGTTGGCTATGCATGCTTGCCTTGACACCAAATCAGCAACAGAAGTTTAGAGAAATGCATTACTTTCTCTTTATTTTGAGTTTAATGTAAAAATAATGCACATTATTTCTGATTTATGAAGAGGATTGTCAATTTGATGTTTTGTGCATTGTCATTTCATAGTTTGATTCTAAGATATTCTTCCATACTTCCCTAAGCATTCAGATTTCAGTATGATTTTCTCATAAGCATCTGAAAGTATCTCCTAGAATATACAATATTTGTTATAAACAATCAAGCGAGTAAGGTATTCTTGCTTTATTTTCCTTTAAATATAAAAGGCATTGAAAATACCCATCTGGAAGAGATACAGGTTTCATTTCCGTTACCTCAAAAACTGTGAAATGAATTGCTTTTAAATGTGATATAAAAAATAATAGACTCCACAGTATTGCAATTCTCTGCCATAACAAAGCAATCAAATTGGTACAGCTAACACCGCTGCCTTGAACAATGCAAACCATTATGCAAAATGAAAAAGAAGTATACAATAAATTATACACCATTCAATTGTGCTGGCTGGAGCCAGAATCACTGTCAAATTTTCTTCTTTAAAAATAAGATTCTACATGGCTACAATTTTTCTTTATCAACTCTTTACATGTGTTTAATCCTTAATGTTGTGTGTGTGTGTGTATGTATAGAAAACAGAAAATAGAATTTTACCTATAAGAATTAAAGGCTTAGAAATCATGTTATCAATGTTGCACCACATGCCAACTTAAAAAAATAGAAATTTTCTCAGCAGAGAATTCTTCTTCTGAATTGTTTATGAAGGTTTTTTTTTTTTTTGGCTTAGAAACATCATTTATTAGCTATGACAGGGAAGAGGAACAGTAACCATTGTGAAATAGGATGAAAACCATCTTCTTATTTAAAGGCTTAAATGTGAATAGTTTAAATATATTCATTAAAAGATAAAGATTGACAAAGTGAGTATAATAACAATATTCGGCTACCTCTTGTCTTTTGGACATTCACTAAATATACTGATTCAGACAAGTTCAAATAAAGCGATAGCAAAAGATATGTTAAAACTAATTGAAAGAAAGCTGGAGGTACTACACTAATTTCAGATAAATGGAATTCAGAACAAGGAAAATTATCAGAGACAAACAGGAAGATTACTTAATGATTAGGCAGCCATTGCTTTAAAACCTAGCAAATTTGTGTATACACCTAAATTCAGAACTGCAAAATACACTTCAAAAACCTACAGAATGAGGGTGGGCATTCTGGCAAAGCAGGGTACGCCACTGCTTGGGACACCTGTATTCCATTTTGGAGTGCTGTTTGGAATTCTAGATGCTCCCCTCTCAATCCATCTCTCTGTCTTTCTGCTGCATGGTTGACCAGGATGGAATTCCTGGCTTAAGCCTGCCCAGCTCCAGGTATTGCAGCCATTTCAAGTGCGAAACAGTGAATGGAAGATCTTTCTCTCTTTCTGTTTCTCTCTCTCTTTCTCTCTCTCTCTCTTACACGCGCGCGTGTGCTCTCTCTGTCTCTCCCCACTCCTGCTCTACCCAGACACCCTAACTTTCAAATAAATAAATATTTTTTTAAAAATTGACAAAATTTCAAGGAGAGAGAGAAAGTTCCACTATTATATTTGGGAACATCAATCTTCCATTAATTGGCTGTTCAAAAATGCAAAAAACCAGAAGCATAAATTTGGCTTTAATAGCCTTATCAATTACTTTGGTCTAATAATATTTACAGAATTCTTTGTCCAACAAGATCAAGCTTCCATGGATGGACCTCAGTCTGGACAACAAAATACACCTGAAACTGAATGTTCACAAAACACATGAAGAATGTTCCCAGATAATAAATTTTAAGAAACTGTAGCAAGAAGAACAATTGAAGCATGAAAAAGAAAAGGAATGAAAATTGAAGTATAAATGAATAATATTGAAAAATAGGAAAATAATATATGAAAATCAGCAAAACCAAAAGATACTTCATTGAAATAACAAATTCATAAACCTCTCTCCATGCTCATTAAGAACAGAGAAAGACAGAAATTACCAGTATCAGAAATCAAAGAGTGGCCATCATTGGAAATGAACATTAATGTTCCATGGAAACTTAAGGATAATAAGGGGCTACTAAAATCACTATGCACAAAAATTTGATAACTTAAATGAACAGAACAATTGCTTGAAACACAAATTGCCAATACTTACACAAAAAGAAATATAATCAGTCAAGGCCCATTTCCTTTAAAAGAATTGAATCAAAGATGCATACTTTTTCCCACCACCACCAAAAAAAAAGGAATGAAAATATCAGGCAAGGGTAACTCATAGTTGAATTCTACCATACATTCCAAGTACAAAAAGGACAACTCTCTACCATTTCCTCTTGAGATCTGAAGTGTAGATAATAATTTATAACTCAATTGGTGAAATCAGCATTATCTTAATAAAAAACTTGTTAAACTTCTAAGAAAGGAAAACTATAGAAAAACATTTTACATGAACAAAGATGCAAAATAAAAATAGAAAGCAAAATAATAGTAGGTAAAATCCAACAATTTTATGTAGTACAAGCAAGTGGTATTTATCCCACGTAAGCAAGGCTGTCAGCATTTAAAAAAATCAATAAATTGGACATACTCCACAAACTGCAAAAATGTTAAAAGATTACATCAACTTTTGTAGAAGATATTTGGCATAAAAAAACTGAGCAAACAAGGAACAGAAGAGTAATTCCTCATCTAGATAAAGAATATCTACCAAAACCAGCTTTAATAGTGAAATTGGACAGTTTTCCCTTAAGTTGGAGAAAGGGGGAAGTGTCTTTTTCTCACCACTACTTTTCAATATTATGGTGGAATTACTAGACAGTGCAGTAACACAAAGAAAGGATACAAAATGCATACATATTGGGAAGGAAGACATAAAACTGCTAGCAAATGTCATTATTGCATGTATAGAAAATTCAAAAGTACATCATAAGTACCCCTGGAACAATGTTAGTGTAGCAAAGTGGCGAATTACATGTACAATTTCATTGTTGTTCCATGTATGGGTAAGAGCTAGGATTCGAAATTTAAAAACAAAATTAAGCATCATTTAAAATTGCATCAGGTTAAGAAGCAAATCCCAATCGGTGTCTTTTAACTGGACAGTTCAGGCCATTAACGTTCAATGTGACTAATGAAAAGTGGTAACTTTGCCCTGCCATTTGCCAAAGATAAGTTCTAATATATGCTTTGAATTCCCTGTGATCTTTTGCTGTGAGGTTTCCTTCCTTTATCTTCTTTCATACTGATGACCGTGTTTCTGTGTTTCTGTGTGTAACACATCTTTAAGCATCTTTTGCAGGGCTGGATGAGTGGCGACAAATTCTTTCAATTTCTGTTTGTTATGAAAAGTCTTTATTTCACCTTCATTCACAAATGATAGCTTTGCAGGATATAATATTCTGGGCTGGCAGTTTTTCTCTCTTAGTACCTGGGCTATATCTTGCCATTCCCTCCTAGCTTGTAGAGTTTCTGATGAGAAGTCAGCAGTGAGTCTGATTGGTGATCCTCTGAGAGTAATCTGACGTTTCTCTCTTGCACATTTTAGGATCTTTTCTTTATGTTTCACTGTGGAGAGTTTAATTACAACGTGTCGTGGTGAGGATCTCTTTTAGTCGTGTTTATTAGGGGTTCTGTGAGCTTCCTGTACTAGGATGTCTCTGTCCTTCTCCAAACCTGGGAAATTTTCTGCTAATATCTCACTAAAAAGGCCTTCTAATCCTTTCTCCCTCTCCATGCCTTCAGGAACTCCTAGAACCCGAATGTTGGGTTTTTAAATAGTATCCTGAAGATTCCTGACAATATGTTTTAGATTTCTAATTTCCTCTTCTTTTCTTTGATCTGACTGTATCCTTTCCTGTTCTCTGTCTTCTAAGTCCGATATTCTCTCTTCTGCTTCACCCATTCTGTTTGTAAGGCTCTCTATTGTGTTTTTCATTTGATCTATTGAATTCTTCACTTCAGTCACTATCACAGTTTCCTGTTGTACTAATTGTTTCATTTCATTTTGATTCCTCCTTAATATTTCATTTTCACGAGAGAGATTTTCTATCTTGTCCATTAAGGCTTTATGTAGTTCAAGAATTTGTTTTTGAGAACTTCTTAATGTTCTTATCAATTTTTTGAGATCTGCTTCTTGCATTTCTTCTATCTCATCATCTTCATAATCTTGAATTGGGGTGTCTTTTTCATTTGAGGGCGTCATGGTGACTTCCTTGTTTTTATTACCTCGGTTTTTGCGTTTGTTATTTGGCATATTGGAGATATTTGGTTTCTTCACTGTGGTGCTTTTTCTTGTTATACTATGACTCTAGATTAAGTGGACTATCTGTTTTTGATGGAGCCTTAGGGCTTGAGATGGGTGTGGCCTGAGAGCTCTGTTTGGTGTGCCAAAGGTGACACTCCCAGGTTAGGCCTGGTAAATCTCTCTCTCTCTCTCTTTTTTTGATTCAAAAGGGAAGTAATTCCGCACAGCTGAACGAAGTTGGAGTTAGTTAGCAGGCAAATGATATACCCACAGGAGCCAGAGATCAGAAGCTCTTTCCCAAGGACCACACAGGGAATCTGTTCTGCCCTCAGAGTGGGCTCAAATTCTCCTTCAGTCTCCCACTGGGTTGCCAAAGTTACGGAATTGTAGCGTCTCTGGAGAGTACTCAGGTGAATTCCGTGAGTTCTCTCCCCCACCGTCTCTTTTTTCACAGTCTCAGTTCAGTAGCACCACAAATTTACTAGGTCCTAATCTCCTGTTAATTTGCCCCGCCCAGAGTCAGGTTTTTCTGCTAGGCTCAGGGCCGGTGCAGACCTGAGGTCGCTCTGCTTATGACGTATGTCCAAGATGGCGCCTGCTCTTTGTCTTGCTCGCCCTTGAGAGGTGAGCGGAGAGAGAGAAACCCTTGTCCATACCAGTCACCTTTTTTTTTTTCTCTCTCTCTCTTCCAGTTAGCCTGGTGAACTTTTCCCCCCCGGGGGTCGTTCCCTCTAGTCTCCTCTCTCCGCTTGCCTGCCAGTGTCTTGGGCTATTGAGGTTCGGCTCACCTCGCGTTCCAGCACTGGTGTGTTGAGTCTGCCGCTGGTGTCCCGAACTGTGGGCTCCCACGCTCTCCACGCAGGTCCGCTGTGAATCATGCATTCCGGAAGAGTTTCTTCTGCTGTTTCCTCCCCTACTCTTCCTTGAACCTACAGTATCTCCACTTTTATTAAACTATCTCTCCCCAGACTATCAGTGTGCTCCCTTCCTATTCTGCCATCTTGCCTCTGACCCAGATGAGCTTTCAATTGTTTATGAAGGTTTTTGCATATTATTTTGTATTCTATTAAATTATATTAAATGAGGATTGCATCAATTCATATTGATCCCAACTGCACATTTCAGAGCTTGACTCATGAATCTATTTTCAATTTTTCCCAAGCCTTGACAGTCTGTTACTATGTAAATAGTGTTTATTCACTTGTTTCGTATTTTCTGTGATAGCAAAATCCTTATTTTATTGTGTGTTCATAACTAAATTAGCTTATTTTTGTTATTTTTCCAGGTAACTTTCTCAGTATTGTCTTTTGCTTTTAAAATTAAGAGTATTATTTTTCTTTGACTGATTAGACAGAATACTAATGAAAATTTATTGCTTTATATATATATCATAACGTTTTAATTTGAAGATTGTGTTTACATTATTTTTGTAGCGTTTCTGCTATATTGGATGTTGAAACTTCCACTAAGACCTATCAACTTATACATTTTTCATCTCTGATATATAGTAGATATCACCCATAGCAAGATCAGACAAATGTACTTATTCTATGGTTCTTTTATTTAAAAAATTGAATCTTCCTTAAATCCATTTTGCATATAAAGCTTTTTGAAAAAATTATGCATGCTCATTTATCGAATAATTATCTCACCATTGAATGGGACTTCATCATTGTTGTGGCTGGCGCTGTGGTGCAGCGGGTTAACTCCCTGACCTAAAGCACCGGCATCCCATATGGGTGCTGGTTCTAGTCCCAGCTTCTCCGCTTCCAGTCCAGCTCTCTGGGATAGCAGTAGAAGATGGCCTAAGTCTTTGGGCCCCTGCACCTACATGGGAGACCGGGAAGAAGCTCCTGGGTCCCGGCTTCGGATCCACGCAGCTCTGGCCGTTGCGGCCAATTGGAGAATGAACCATTGAATGGAAGACTTTTCTCTCTCTGCCTCTCCTTTCTCTGTGTGTAATTCTGACTTTCAAATGAATAAATAAATCTTTTTTAAAAAAAGAAACCTCATCATTGCATATACTAAATTCCACTGTCTATTTTCTTTTCTATTATATTACAGTGATAAATATAATTTACTTTAATACAATGTTACTAATTATGTGTTTCATAGTAATTTGTAGTAAAAGCAACTTCTATTACTGTAAATCAAACTATTCAAGAATATTTACAATTAGTAGTCAATCTCCACAAAAAGCTTTTGGTAGGTTGAAATTATTTTATATTTATTGATGCATTTCCAAAACATGATTTGAACAATATGATGTTAAGGGCCAGAGACAAGCGAAAGATGGCTTAGTTTCAAATTGTAGATTTGCCATTCTCTCCACATCTTTGTGATCTGAAGATAGTTATTCCTCCCAATCTTTTCATCTGTAAGAGATAAAATAAGAAAAGTAGAAATGTATCTACCTAATGTAGTAAAAGTGGGAATTAGATAAAGCAAAATAAAAATGGAGTAATATCCAATATTTGGTATTATTCAATAGTTTCTTAAACAACAAATTTACTTTTATTACTTTCAATGGAACTTTTTTTCAGATTCGTAGAATTACTGTCCATTTTGTTATATTGAATTCTGGTTCCACAGACTACCACTCCTAAATGTCTAATGGTGGTTCTTTCTTCTTCTGCTTCAGAATGAATCATGAATAAAAATACAGCTTTTCATAGGTTGGATGAGTTATTGACATCTACACTTTTGTGTATTATCTTGAAAGCAGCCATAAGGATATCTGGATAAGAAAAGTATTGTTACTTAAAGCAATTTGTACAAGGGTCTGAATGTGGAAAAGGAATCTTAAAATTATAAAGGCATTCATTTACATAAGCTACAAGCTGCTCTTTCCTTTTGGACAGAAGGAGAGAAATTTTCCCCCTATTGCCTTGCAATCTTTTGAAATATAAATGATTTACAAATCAAGATTTCACTCTTCTTCAACAAGTAGTCCCTAAAGATCTTCTGTGGTGTCTGACTTTCAATCACCCTTTCATTTCCAAAATTTATCCTCTTAACCCAGGTTTCAGTGTGTTCTTTTGTTAAAAAGCACTTAGCACCCATTGACATGAAAACACTTTTTCAAGAGTTCTAAAAGATGAAAAATGAAAATAATGTTATGATTCTTTAGAGTTTTCTTTCACTATAAAAAAGAAAAGATAATGGATATGTACTGTCAGGTTCACTGTGCATTATTCACAATGATATGGGAACAACCTAAATATCTATTCATAGAGGAATGAGTAAAGAATAAGTGATAGTTATGTGTGTGTATACACATACATAAAAAAGAAAAAAATACTTAAAAAAGAAAGAGATCATGCCATTTGCAACATAGATGAGCCTGGAGGACATTATATTGAGTGAGATATGCAAGACAGCAAAAAAAAAATATGGAATGATACAGTGGAAACTAAAAAAGTCATATTCATATAAATATAGTATAGAAGGGTAGTAACTCACTCTTCTGTGTTATCTTTTGTGGTTTTCGTCTTGGCAGATCCCTAATGGCCAATAGCATCATGAAAGTCTATAGAGAGAAATAAACATCAAACAAATAGTCTTAATGGAGAAATGAGAAAGCATGATATTATTCAATTTGTTATCAAAATGTGAATGTTATCAAAAGATTCTAAGATTAAGAAAAATATAATTAGGGACAAATGGTTAATATAGTGATGACTGAACTAAATTGAGCATGAAATAGAAAGAAACTGAAGACAGGCAGAGAGGGCATAATGTTGTGATGCAGTGTGTTGCTGCTTTTGACATTGGCATTCCAGATTGGAAAGGAGGTTGAATCTTGGCTGCTCTGCTTGCAATTCAGCTCCCAGCTAATGTGCTTGGGAAAGCAGCAGAGGATGAATCAAGTGTTTGGGGAACTGCTACCCCCATGAGAGACCTGAATGGGGTTCCTGGCTACTGACTTTTGTTTGACCCAGCCCTGGAGGTTGCAGCCATTTTGGGAGTAAAGCAGAGAATGGAAGATCTCTTTCTTTTTGTTTCTATCTTTCTTTATCACTGTACCCTTCAAATAAATAAAATATAAATATTTTTAATAAGCAAACGAGCCAGGATTGTGCTTAAGCAGGTAAAGCCACCACCTGAGATTTTGGTATCCCATATGGGCAGCAGTTTGTGTCTTGGTTGCTCCACTTCAGATCCAGCTCTCTGCTGATGATCTGGAAAAGCAATGAAAGATGGCCCAAGTGCTTTCTCATTTATCCCACATGGGAGACTCAGATGAATGTCCTGGCTCCTGGCTTCAGATTGGCCCAGTCCTGACCACAGCAGCTGTCTGAGGAGTGAATCAACAGGTAGAAAATCTTTCTGTCTGTCCCTTTCTCTCTGTAACTGACTTTTAAATAAATAAGTAAATCTTTAAAAATGAGCAAACAGTAAAAGGCAAACTACACGAAAAATCAAGGATTTTGCAAAGGGAGACTAATTTGGGCAACTTGTCGTACCTGAATGGTCACAATGATTGTGTTGCTAGACCCATGGGGAACTGGAAGCAAAAAACCTGAGGCCACGAATGTGAAGCTCTGACTTCAAATCTTTCAGAAATAGCGCAGTAGTTTTGTGGTCTGAATAGTTTTGCACTGGGCTATAGTTTTATACAGCCACCTGCACGACTAATAGTAGTTGAACAATCAGAGACCTCTGAAAAGATTTCACAGGATAAAACCCAGTATGAAGATTTTTCAGGTGAAAAATGATTCTTGACTGTAAGAGGTAGAAAGCTTAAATTGAGCACAATATATGTTCGAATGGGTGATATTGATTGTCAGGTTGTTTTTGTTTTCATGAAATAATTACAAATGGAAGAGGAAATTAAAATCCCTTTTTTCAAGTAAATTTTTACACAAGAAATATTGGCATTTAATTAACTTTTATAGCACATCATAATAACAAAAATTGTTTATGACAAAAAACTAAAGCAAATAAACAGACAATCACCTCTGGGCTCTAGATTTCATCCCCTGTACCTGAAATACAATAATTCCCTGGGAAAATCCAAGCAAAATAAACAATGAAATATCTACAGCTGGTGGAGACAATGATTTATTTCTTAATATGATTTAAGAGAATAAGAGATAATTGACAGAGTTGGTAATGGAAAGATAATGGACTTTGAAGTCAAACAGAAAAGGACAATCAAACAGAGCGATAGTAGGTACTCATTTTGTGACTCCAGATGAAACACTATAGATTTCTTTTGGTTGAATTCCTTTATTTTTAACTCGGAATAAGATTAGTGTTGAGTTTTCAATAAGGCAGTACATATAAAGTATCTGGCACTGATGTGGGGATCTGTAAATTAATCCTACTCCAGGCTCCTGAACAAAAACAAATAATATAAGTGGACACGTGTATAATGTGCAAAAAGTTATAAGAAAATTTATTCAAAAAGTAAGAAAATGAACACACATACATGAGTGTGGGCTGCTCCACATACAGAGAAATACCCATCATAAGTTGGCGGTCAGCCAGAAGATTGCCCAAAGGGAGGAGGTGTGGTGAGAGGAAGAAAGAAAAAGATTACCTGTGCACCACCTACAGTTGATGTCCCCAGAAGAGAGAGAGAGAGCTTCCACCACTTTTTGTCTCTTTGTGAGGTGGTAGGTGGTACTTGTGAAGATGTGAAGCCACTTATGAATTTTATGATCTCTTTACAAGTTTCACATAGAGCTTAATATCCATATTTTTCTTGGCATCCACCCTTATTGGGGGATGAAGCAGATGCATCCTAGAAAATGAGGTGTTTTGATTGACACTGTGGATGACAGAATTACATATGGGGGCTTGTGACTTGCTGCTCAGCCAACCTGTCTAGCTGCTTGCCTAGTAATCTCACAACATTTCCCTCTTGGAGATTTCCAACCCTTACTCTTAAGGCAATTCTGAGAGATGATGGTTCAGCTTACGTATCTACTTCCTGCTGATCAGGATCACGGGTCTTGCCTATCACAGATTCAGAAATCTTTTCCTTATTTCACCTAATGGATCTTTCTCGTACTGGAAGATTTTCGCCAGCTAGTCCTTATTACTTTGAGAAGCTGTCAAACTCTGAAAGAAGCAAGTTTGTCAATAAGGATTAGCATAATCGGAAAGTGACAACTCATAGGTGGGACCCCTCTTAGGAAAGGATGAATATATTCTACTGTTTTCTCAATAGGGGGAGTTGTTAGATTTTCCCTGCCAACATTATAAAAGCATGTAGCCTGGGTATAAATCTTTTAAATGTCTTCTTAAGTCAGTGTAGTGCTATTATAGTAAATGACACATTTCATTAATTACTAAGCATGCTCCATCTTGGTCCATCAGTATATATTCTAGACTGGTTGGTTTTTTCTTACTTTCTTAGCTAGAGCTCTAACAGAATTGAGTACTTGGTGTAAAAAGTGACCTGAAGTGTGAGGTGGTTGTCCCAGGCAATATATGAGATATAGCAGGATCTCCTCCTATTATGATAGAATCCACTAGGGAGTTCTCCTGCCAATAGCAGCTTCCTGGGAGGATGAGGATAAGAGTGATGGGAAACACGTCTGACATAAAATTCAGCAGCCTTGGTATGACAAAAGCAAAGACTTTACTTACCTTTTTGGTTTTTGAAGAGGTATTTGAAGTCTTCCATTGGCTCACAAGAATTGACAAACCTATTCTCTGCATGTATCTGTGAAGACTCAAGAGGTAAATTTAATTCTTGACAAACATACCCAGTTTGAAATGTCCTGTAATTTAATTGTAGTAGGAATGCTAAGTACCACCTGGTAGGGTCCCTTCCATTTAGGCTGCAATTGTGCTGAGAGACAGTGTTCTTTCCAAGACTTTAATAAGACTAAATATCTTAGGATAGATCGGCTGCTCATGACTTCTGTGATCTGACAGTAGGAAAATTTTGCTGCCATGCTCCGTCACAGCCTTTTGTACCTGACCACTATTGGTAATGTGCTTTATTTGATCTTCAGTTTATGAATGAAAAAGGATGTCAGAGGTGAGGAAGGGCATTATATGTGACATCTCAAATGGACTAAGTTTGAAAGCAGCCTTTGGTGCAATTCTCATCTTGAGCAGGGCAATAGACAAGCTTAAGCCATGACTCTGAGGTGTATAGGCAAAGCTTAGCCAGAATTCTGACTAGCTTTTTCAATTTTCCCTGATATCTGATATCCCCCAGATATTTCCCTGATGACTGACATCTCAAAGTGTCATGCAGATGATGAAATCTCTAGATCAGTGGCTACCTGTTGAATTACTTTAGAAAAAAGAGAGGGTCCATTGTCACTTTTGAAATGACTTTGGGATGAAAAAGTGAGGGATTATTTCTTTTAGCAGGGCTTGAAACACCCCTTGAGTTTTTTCTGTTCTGGCTGGAGATGGTTCTATCCATCCTGTGAAAGTATCAATAAATTCTAGTAGATATTTATGGTTATTGTTGAGGGAATATTAGCAAAGATTATTTGTGAATGTTCATCAGAGAATGTTCCTCTTTTTTACACAGACATGAGTGAGGAAGGTGGCCTGATGTGAACACTAGGGTTATTTTGTGAGCAGAGGGGACATGACTGATTTACTTTCATTATGAGAGCATGCAGTACTTTTCCATCAAATACCCAAGAAATTGTTAAAAAATCCTTCTTCCCAGATGGGTATAGTCATGTATTTAATTGATAATTTTCCACTGAGAGGCCATCGGTATCATTTAAAGTCTACCACTCATTGACATCTTTAGTGTATCCTCATTTGTAAGCTAATTTTTAATCAGGCATGGTATAGTAAGTATTTTTATTACTTGTACAGACTAACATATTAGAACCATTTCTAAAACCTGTATAGCAGCTATTCTAACTTCTTTGCCTCATCTGCTAATGCATTTCCTTGTTAACAAGGCTATTTTCCTGCTATTTCATTTTGCAGCGTATGACAGCCACTCCCAGAGGTTCCAGTACTGCTTGAAGGAGAGCCAATATCTCTTTCCCATGTTTAATGAGAGTTCTTTGCAGTTAGTAGGCTCCTTTCTCTCCAAATTGTTGTAGGTGCATGGAACACAAGAAAAATATACTATATTTAGAGTATATGTAAATACTGACTCTCTGAACTTTTCGTAATTGCTTGGTCCTTGAAAGTGAAGTTTTCTATCAACTCTCATAATATAATTTTTGGAGATAGGGTGTGGGAAATTAATACACAGTGACTTCTGTGTCAATTTAGCAAATTAACACTCTCACCTATGATGTCGGTAATCACTCAGGGCTCTTTATATGAGATGCCTATTTTGTGGAAGCCTCCTGAATCTTCAGAACTATCAGTCTTTGGACGAGATTATGAACACAGAAGGGAGTCCTTTCTGCCCTCTGGTAAAGGGGTGACAGTCCAGTTTTCTCAAACTCTTAGCTGGTTTGCCACTATGATGTTTGCATGGATTTATTGATCTTACTCCAGGCTCTTGCCTCACACAAAGAGCATTTGAAGTGCAGACATGTATAAGGTGCAAGAAGTGATAAGAATATTCGTTCAACAAAATGAGAAGGTGAACACACATGCATTCATGAGTGTGGTTTTTTTCTACACAGAGAAAAACTTATCCTGAGTGGGGATTCAGCTAGAGGATTGCCTTTGGGAGGAGGTATTGGGTGGGGGGAGAAAAGGCACCTGTGTAGCACCTCCGGCTGTTGTCCCTGGGAAAGAGACAGAGCTCATTCCCGCCCAGTTCTTTGTCTTTTTAAGAGGCAGAGAGTGGTGCTCATGCAGGTTGAAGCCATCTAGGAATTATGGTATCTCCACAAGTTTCACATGGGGCACAATATCCATATTTTCATGGCATACCCTTTTAGGTCCCAGATGAAGCAGGTGCAACCTTGGAAAGGCAGTGTTTTGACTGACAACTAGGAGGATAGAATTACATACGGAGGCTTACAGTTCATCAGATCTTTCTAGCTGCCTGCCTATTCATCCCATATCAGCACAAGGTATATAATTAATATTGTCCTTTGTTCTCTAATCTCCTCTCCTTCTTGATGACACAGTATTTCACAGTTAATCCTCTTGTAGAATGTACAAAACTCCTAGGGGATTAAAATCAAATGGCCAGATCCATATCATAATCTCAGACATAGTATTTATTACTTATCAATTTGTAATTTTAAATGCTAATGCTATCATCCAAAACTATGATTTATGTGTTGCTTCTTACTTGGAAAGATCTTGTTCCTTCCACTAAGGGGTCTCCCTCTACTCCTGCCTCCTTTCCCTATTCCTCAATTGTCACCCTAGGCTCTTCTACTGATCCATGTATAATGAACACACAAGCATACTCCAGTTAGTACTTCCTAAGTATTAATCCCCTTGAGTCCTCTACACTTTTTGTCCTTTCCCTTGTAGAAAGATCTCTTGAAAAAGTCAGTCACCAGGATTTCTCTGTGTTCTTACTGACCATTCCTTTCCTAACCTTCTATTTCCATGATGCACTAAATTGTCAGACTAGACAGTAAGTTACGAAAGTCCAAAATTTGTGATCTCCAGGCATTGAGTATACCATATCCTAACAATCAAAATACGTGTTTTCATTGAGCAAACTTCTTTTATATTTTTGTAGGCCCATTTGTAATAAGACAAAGCTTGTTTTCTAAGTAAACTCACATTTAAGACATGCTGCAACTCTTCTATCCCTATTTTATAATTTTACATATTTTATGATCTACTTGAAATAATTTATCATCTTGCTGATAGATAATTCTTCAAAAATTCAAGATGATAATCCAAAATGCTACTTCAATGCTAATTATTTTTAATGTAGAATATTTAGATACAGAAGGGATTAGAATTAAGTGGTCTACATCTGTAATTTTGAAGAATCAAAAGTTTTGATGGTTAAATTAGTTACCCACATTACACAGTACATACTCTCAGAATTCATTTGATGAACAAATATTTGCTTTTTGTTAAAGAACTTGTCTGCTATTAAAGGAATTAGTCGAAATTGTTATCACCAGAGTGTTAATTTAACAGGTTTTAAAACATTTGATTAACATAAATAGCTGTTGCTTTTAGTATGTATGATCTGGCACTATCAGATTCTCTGTTTGCTAGAATATGTTTACTAAGGTACAGTGTTTGGTATGGCAAAGCATATTTTTCAAAAAGTTAAAAATATGACTCTCATAGGAACAGAATAAACATATGCCAATGATTTTATTTAGCTCAGAAATTAATGAGTGTAATATGGTAAAACATTCTAAGAATTATTCAAAAAGCAGAAATTTCCCTATTCATAGGGTTAATGAAATGAATTTACTAGTAGATGAGAACAGGCTAGTGAACTACACGACAATATCATAGTAATATTTGGAGTTAGCCTCTTTTTTCTTTACTAGACAGAACAATGCAAGATAATACATAGCTTCATAGTATGATTTCTACTCAAATGGAAACATAGCTTATAGAAAAGACACACATAGATGCCTTCAATATAGTTCAATATTTTCTGGCTTAGTTTACCAAACAATTCTTCAAATTACATATAAAGGACTTGCAATCATTTGCTTTATTTTCAAGTTTTACATAATGTATTTATATAAATATACTAAAAGTCTTTGCAATATTCTACTGCATCTCATGACATATTAGACTTTATAGTTTCACATAAACATGTGAATGAAACTATCTGAAAGGGCTAATATTAAGTAGAAAAATTTATAGCTATTAAAGTGTGATGTAAAATGTGGGTGTATTACATGAATGAAGGAAGTAACTGCAGATTCTACTATGAACAATAATTATAATTTACTATCCTCAGTATATATGTCTGGCAATACAAGAATGTTTGGAGTATATTTTCATCATCCTCATTACAATCTTTTCCAAGAAATATTTTGTTATGTTAAAGTGTACATCAGAGATAGAGAGAACAAAAGACAGACATAATCATGGTAATTTTATGCAATATTTTAAATAATTCTCTGCAGAAACAAAATTTGTACACACTGAATCTTCAGAAAGAAAAGGTGACATGATTTTTTTTAATTTATTTGACAGGTAGAGATAGAGACAGTGAGAGAGAGACAGAGAGAAAGGTCTTCCTTCTGTTGGTTCACCCCCCAAATGGCCACTATGGCCGGCGCTGCGCCGATCCGAAGCCAGGAGCCAGGTGCCTCTTCCTGGTCTCCCATGCGGGTGAAGGAGCCCAAGCACCTGGGCCATCCTCTACTGCCCTCCCGGGCCACAGGAGAGAGCTGCACTGGAAGAGGAGCAACCAGGACTAGAACCCAGCGCCCGTAGGTGAAGGATTAACCAAGTGAGCCAAGGCGCCGGCCCAAGGTGACATGATTTCAGCCACCCCTGCATCTGGACAACTTGTATTACTTGGTATCCTAGTTGTTCCTGACTCTGAAGTTTTATGCTGCTGATAAGCAATAGTTTTCTTACAATTGTTCACATGTAAGTACATAACAGTAAAAAAAAAAAATTGGCATGATTAGCACAATGGAAAATATTGTGTACTTAGGTTAACTAAGCAGCATACACAGTAGCATCATCAGAACACCTGTACCATCTGTAAATACCAGCAAGCTACAACAGTTTTTAGTCTGCAGTTCTGATGCCGTGTTTTGGTTAAAAGGTTACAGTGCACTTTATTCTGGTTTTGTAGATACCAAAAAATGCCCGAGCAGCTGAAGGGCCAGGAAGTGGACTCCCCAGTGATAAGGAGACATTTTCCTGGGGCACTTTTAAAAATGTTTCCTCCTGAGCTATCAGCCTCATATAGGTAAGAGAAATTGTTATTTTTTTGTGTCATCATTTTCAATTGGTTGCTGTTGTTATAAGAGATGAAGTTTTTGTCAATTTTATAATCTGATAACATTAAAATTTATTGAAGTTGTTTCATTGTTAATTTCTTTGTGTTTTCCAAGTAAAGAAACACAATGTAGTTTCAATCTTTAAAGTCTGTCTTTGTTTTCATAAATGAACGTGATTTCTTTTCTGTCATGAATGAATCTTGCTCCAGCCCTTCAATAAATGCATCTCCCATTTTCACCATATCGGCAGCAGGCACTTTTCCTGCATGATATGGTCACCTTGGTTTACAACCTTTTTGGCTATTGGCCGGCGCCGTGGCTCAATAGGCTAATCTTGACTATTTCACATCAGTCAATGAATAAAGAACTGGGACCTCATTATCAATGTTAAGATTTTCATTGTTATCTTCTTTTTCCAGGTATGGCTATGAATATACATTTTTTGCATATGCAAGGAGGTCAGGGAGTATTTTTTCTCTGTGATGTACAGAATCTTTCAAAGTCATCATGTTGTTCATCATCACTGCTGAACATACTTGCAGGCCAGAGTTTGTTCCAGGCATTCACACCATTGTCTTTCACCACAGTTCCAAGTGTTGTCAAAAGCACTTACAGCATCTTTCTTGCTGAACTCCTCATGAAAACCTTCCACATCCGCAATTCTGTTCACTGCTGCTGGCATACGCTTCACTTACTCCTTATTGATCTAAGGAACTCCTTGTCATAGAGCTGAATTGATGAAGTTATATTTGGGGAAAAGATCATGGCATATATATTATTTTGGATGAGAATTTCAGCTGGTGATTGATCAAACCAATTTTGAAGGGATAGCAAAATCATGTCATTCTCAATTCAGTCCAGCTTTCCTGCAGAGAGCACAAACAGCTAGTACAAAATGTTTGTGAGTCAAACCAATCAGAAAGATGTGTCTGGTGACCTAGGCCTTTATGTTAACATAATACTGGACCGATAAGAAATTCACATGCAAATTTACATGTATGCATGCTTACTACATTAGCACATCCCTGCACAGCTATTCTGACCTGAGCATCATTCATTTCTTAAACTATGGTCAGTGTTTTTAAGGGGCAATCATGCAAAGACGGTGATGTTTTTCAGCATTATACACTTCCTTTTCATACAGTTTTCATCATGATGATCTACACAAACCCATCAGAGAGTTTCTCCTTCTTTGTGGTCAGTAGATACTTTATCAATACACATTGTTGAATACTTATTATAGTGTCCTTTCTTTAATTTCTACAACCATCCTCTTGACTGTTCATTTTATCGTGGTAGATCTTTGCTTGGTTTTTCATGATCATTGTACAATTAAGTGACATGTGTTTATTATCAAACTGATGGATCCTATCTTTCAACATAGGGTTGAGATCTTCATTTAAAATTTTTTTGCAGAGTTTTCCTAGTTTATATCAAATCCTGTTTGCTTCAGCATAGAGCTTCAACAGTTTATCCTTCTGTAACTTCAGATTCATATGTGGTGGTCATTCCAACACTGCATGCTTCTGTAAGACATTTCACACTTACACTGTTGTCCAGTTGCTCAAACATCTGGACATTCTGTTCTATATGAAAATACACGTGCTTTCTCTTTCTCTTCTTCCTTTTCCCTATAGGATATCTCCAGGCCCTTTCAGCATTTTGAACAATACATTTAGCCCATAGAGCAGAGAATCAGAAAATCACAGTGACTAATTCACATATTCTTGTCCTTAAGTGGGAGTGATGGGGACTCTGCCAATACTGTATCTGGCTGTCGCAGGTGATGTTTTACCTTTTTTTGTGGGCATTCTTGTACGGGGGAATCTGGACACATCAGGTAAAGATATGTTGCAGCTGAAGATTTTATTTCCCTTGGGAACACCAAATAAATGGTGCACAATGAGCTTGCATTTTGATTGTGAACTTGCACATGAGTTAAGGTTGTGAAAATTTCAATTTATGGCATCATTTCAGTGCTCAAGAAGTTTTGGATTTAGGAGCACTCTGGATTCCAGATGTTTGGACTAAGAGGTTATCAAGTAGTACAAAATTTCAGATTACCAGGTGCAAATGCCTGGAAGTAAGCAAAATTTGATTGACTTCAGAAAAAAAAAAGTATAGTAGTAGCTGACAGGAATCCTCTGGCAACTAGAAATGCAGTCTTTGAGGACACACATGCAGGTATAAGGTCAATCTTATGATGAAACAAAATTACTGGCCAATGAGATGACAGCCACTCTCACTGCCACCCAGAAGTTCTGTGACTTGCACCGCTTATGCAATGGGCTCTAGTGCCCATTGCTGTCAGAAGAATGCAATTCTGTTGTGGTTACCTCCATAATCAGAGATACTCAGAGAGGTTTTAGCATAGAACAGGTGCCCCAGCCCTGCATCAAAGTAGAAAGACAACACGTAATACTTTATAAATTCCTGCTGATGGAAGGAGAACTATCTTGTACTGAGAATTATGTTAGAAAATTTTATCAAGGTTGGAGATGATTTAGATTACAAAAATCTGCTAAAAGACACATAGTTAATAATAGTGATTGTAATTGGGTTACAACTTCAAAGTCTCTGTTTCTGGGGCTGGCATCATGGCACAGCATATTAAGCTGTTGCCTGCAACACTGGCGTCCCATATGGGCACTGGTTCGTGTCCTAGCTGCTTTATTTCCAATTCAGCTCCCTGTTAATGTGAGTAGGAAAGCATCAGAAGATGGCCCAAATGCTTGGGATCCTGCCAACATGTGAGAGACCTGAAAGAAGCTCCTGACTGCTGACTTTGGCCAGGTCTACCCTGACCATTGCAGCAATTTTGGTAAACTAGTGGATGGTAGATTTTTCTGTCTTGTCTCTGTCTCTCTGTCTCTGTCTCTCTCTGACTCTGTCTCCTTGTTATTCTGTCTTTCAAATAAATAAAATAAATTTTTAAACAAAAAAGCAAAACAACAACAACCAAAAAAAAAAAAAACCACCTAAAATCTCTTTCTAACTCCCTGTGCTCTTACTGTCCATTATTTAGTTTGCTCAGCCATTCCCTCACTTGTCATTTGTTTCCTAGATGCACATGTGTACATTTTTCATTATTTTCTCACTGCTTGACTGCTGAAGGGCCCTGATATTTCATCTTCATTTCATTTAAGGAGCCAAGGGACACACTATATTTGTACATGTGCAGAAACAGTCACTCATTCTAATGGCAGTGCTTAGAACTGCTGAGAAATTCTTTACACAAGAAATCCACACACATCTCAACCTCAATAAATAATATTTTATTTTTAAATGTGAAACTTCAATTCATTTTGTATATTACTTCCTATAATCTGTATACAGATTTGAAGATCTTATATCTTAGATGTTATAGACATTCTCAATAGTAATTGGCTTTTCAAAAATAGTATTTTTTGGAAGATAAATGTAAAATAAGGTAACAAATAAGAGAAAAACAATTCTAGGCTGCAAACATTTGAAAAAAAAAAAAAGAAAGGAATCTTTTAGGCAATTTTAGTTGCTAGGAAACCATACCTTGGTTATATTCAAAAGTACTCAATACCTCCTGTCTTGCTTTGGGTACAGAGTACTAAGATGAAGAAAAGAGAATTTAATGCAATAAAATGTTCCTCATTTTGAATGTTTAAAAGGATGACTGTCAAATAATTAATTTTAAAAAAGTGACAATCGTAAGGTTCAAACCATATATTGTTCTTAATTTGGAGACATGGACATCAACTGCTCTACAATTATGAAGCTAAGAGAGTATTTGTTAATTTATTTTTTGGAGGATTAGGGTCAGCATTTTAAGAGTAGTAATAACATTAACTCCTCCACAGGAGTGGTTTGCAAAAAAATCAGTAATTTTTTAAGATTGTATTTTGTGTTAGTATCTGAAACAGAAATGCATTTATTTTGCACATATGCGATCTTGTTGAGTGTTCATTTAGATTCTTTCTAATCATCTGTTCCAGTATTCTTCATTGGTCTATGAAAAAAAATTTTTTTGTCTGTCTTCCTGGTCAAAGGTCTTTTTCTTTTATCTACCCATCTAGGCACAAATTTCATCTGCAGGGGAAATATGTGTCCATAAAAAGATTAATATACCTACCTCAAATTTAATAAACTTTAAAAAATTAAGCTATTCTGACAGAACACAAATCAAAGAAAAGGTAAAAGAACATTCCATATACTTTGAAAATTGTCATCTACAGGCAGAATTCTTTTTGAATTACTGAGTGTCTTTCCAGTTCATTCTGAAATGGTATGTAGTGGAGAAAAGGAGAAATACATTTCTGAAAAAATCCTAGAAAAGGAAGAATCTAGGAAAAGAAATATGGGGTGACAGGAGAGCAGGGATGGACGCCAGATGTCAGCTGCAGTCCTTCACTTGACTTGGGACAAAAATTTCAGAGTTTATAAAGTTGCCTTTTCTCTGAAAAAAAAAAGTGTGAGAGAGACCTGGAACATTTCAAAATTTTTGTAATTACAACAAACACAAACTTCAGACTCAGCAAAGAAAAAAGGAATAAGAAAATCAGGGTGTGATAGAGGTATCCAGCACCTGCAGGAAAGAAGAACAGGAATGTCATCGCATTACTGCTACAGATAAACACGTCTAGATCTGAAGCTGTTTCCAAGTCTTGCTTACTGTTCCATTAATTACTTAGCACTATGTGGACATACCCTAATAGAAAAAAAAAAATAATAAGTGATCGAAATATTGGAAATCCAGAGAAAAATGTAATTATCGGGATGATTTAGAAGGGATTTCAATGAGATTTTATTATAAAACAGGCAAGCATGGAAAGATAATTAATTATAATATCTGGTTACAACATTCATATCCAGGTTCTTCAAAATTTCACAGAAAATCAAATGAAAAGATAATATTTTGAAAATCATTTATAGCTTTTTCATAGCACACATTTTTAGTGAGCTTTTGAAGATCCTTCCTGCACTCAAATCAACATATAACTAGTATGAAATTGTAAAGAAAATAAGAGAGTAAATATTTCATAGTCATGTTAAGATTACACAAACAACAAGCAATAAGTGGAGATACTTGAAAAAAGAATTGAATAAATCAAAGAAGCCATCTGATGTTTAAAAACAGATGGTTTCTCTTAAAAACAGTTTTTCCTTAAATGGACCTTTTAAAGAACTTTTTAAATTCATGTATATCAAGGAAATAGATTTCATGTATTTCATATATGGAGTTTTAATAACATAGTACTACTTCCTGCCATACTCTGCATCCTTCCCTCCCTCAGTCCCATCCTTTCTCCTTCTTCCTTTTTTATTTTTCTTTTAATTTTTGTAATGAAATTCATTTTTTAAAAACAAAGTTCATTTTGCTTTGTGGAACGTGGTATTTCTTTTAAAGATTTATTTATTTTATTTGAAAGACTGAGTTACAGAGACACAGAAGCAGAGATAGAGAGAGGTCTTCCATTCACTGGTTCACTCCCCAAATGGCTGCAACAGCCAGAGCTGCACCAATCCGAAGCCAGGAGCCAGGAGCTTCTTCCGGGTCTCCCTCGCAGGTGCGGGGTCCCAAGGGCTTGTGCCATCCTCTGCTGCTTTCCCAGGCCACAGCAGAGAGCTGGATAGCAAGTGGAGCAGCTGGGTCTCGAACCTGTACCCATATGGGATGCTGGTACTGCAGGAGGAGGCTTTACCTACTAAGCCACAGCGTCAGCTCGATGGCATTCTTTTAATTCACTTTATACTCACAAACTTAATCCTCTGCTAATTAAAGAATTCAAAAAGTAGTATGTAGAAAAACCACTGTTCCTCAGGATCCTTAAATGAGAAGGTAAATCCAGTCAGAATACAAAGACTTTTTTCGGAGTAGAGAGCGAAAGTTCTAAAATTCATCCAAATATTTGAAATAAATAAGTAACCAAAGATCACAGGGGCAGTGGAGCTAATGTAGAAGAGAAAACAGTTTCCATAGTCTTCTAGTAAGAGAGATCCTGATGCTAAAGTAATGATAAAGAAAAGTAAATTGAGTCTATACTTGATTCCTTATACCAGAGTACATTGCTCAAGACATCATGTAAGCTTGAGGAGAAAATATATATTGATATTTTTATACATTTAATAATTTTAGGCAAGAAAATATTCTTGATTATGCTGTAGAAATAAAAAAAAAATCCCAATTAAGGCTGGCGCCGTGGTGCACTAGGTTAATCCTCCACCTGTGGGGCCAGCATCCTATACGGGCGCTTGTTCTGGTCGCGGTTGCTCCTCTTCCAGTCCAGGACAGTGGAGGAGAGCCCAATTGCTTGGGCCCCTGCACCCATGCAGGAGACCAGGAAGAGGCACCTGGCTCCTGGCTTCAGATCAGCATAGCTCCAGCCATTATGGCCATTTGGGGAGTGAACCAGCGGAAGGAACACCTTTCTCTCTGTCTCTCTCTCTCACTGTCTGTAGCTCTACCCATCAAATAAGTAAATAAAAATCTTTAAAAAATGCAAAATAAAACACTTCATAAATTGATATATTTTCAATCTTATGATAAATAAAAGAAAAAAATCTTTATTATATCAAAGTAGGGAAAAGAATAATAGAGCCAATTTAGGGAAAAGTACTCATCAAAAATCAGTAAAGAAAATTTATTTAATACAAGTTATATGTCACTAGCCTAAATCAACCCTGGAGGAAATAATAAATGGACCAACTATATAATAAGGCATTTTACAAAATCAGATAAAATAAAAATGACCAGATGATATTTTAAGAGATTCCATTTCATTTAAAATTAAAATTGAAGTTAAATTATCAGCAGTTTATTATTTTTATTTATCAGGTTAACAGGAATTTAAAAAGAATAAGCTAAATCTCTTTGTGGAAATATTAAAAATAAGATCATATAAGAAAAAGTTAACGCAAGTTCTCAACAACTGTTCTGCAGTACAAGGCATACAATATTCCCATGGCCTTGACAGTGTTAACTGAATATGACTGTGTTAAAAATAACAATTAATCCTGGCCCTTTCCTCTCCTTCACAGTCAGGTCTTCATCAGGTGCACATTTAAATTCACAAGTTGTGTTCACAAGAAGTGTAACTTTAATATTTTAGACTCTGTTTCATACTTCAAGTCCCCAATTAATATCAATTCAGAGCTATTGCCTCAGGTGGCATTTAATTCCCATCCATTGTGAAGGAAGAGTTTCTTGTGATCAATAAATTTCAATACTCATTTACGCGGGCTTTGCATTTGAAATGAGCAATTATCTAGCAACGATCAACATGAATTTGGTGAAATCAAAACCAGATGCAGACAGAGAAATTCATAGGTATTTCAATAGCTCTGGTAAAGACGTTTTAATAGTGAAACTTATAAAAAGAACCTGAGAAATATTTACGAATCTTCTGAGACATCTCAGAAACAGCATGTGAAGGGTGAAAAGATGGGAAACAAGGAGTTACAGCTCCTGTTTTTTGACTTTTAATTCTTGAAGTACAAGAAACAAAAACATGGGAAAGAGAATAGAGGAGAAAGAATAGGACTTCGGAAGATGCTCAGCATTGAAATTGGAGCAGAAGTTTTGTTTGTATCTTTTAAAAATTGAATTCAATATAATGAATATAAGAAAAGTCACCATTTTGAGAGAAACATAGTGAATTAATTCTAAATGTTAAAGCTTTAAAGTACCTACTGAAAAATAAAAACTATCTGGTTATTCGATTTTTCACCAGCCTAAATTGATACACCTAAAAAAGGCTGTGTATGTGCTAATCAAATCGAAAGAAGCTAAAAATCTTTTCCATGAAAAAAATAATCCACCTGGTTCAGTGAATTCACAGCTGTACCAGTTCACTCACATTGGCCCCCATCAGTTGGATTTTTCTGCTAATTCTGTTTTTAGAATATGCATCATCTGGGCTATTTGTAAACGCTATGCTTCATTTTATGTTTCTACTATTTATTAGTGCTGACATTCCTTTCTTTAAATTTCTCTGATTATGAGTTCAGAAATAGTCTAAGTATGAGCAATTTGAGTATGCCAAAGTAGATTCAGTAATTTTTTAAGTGAAATTAAGATGCCAAATGTAATCCTGGTTACTCTTTAGTTGACACAGCTACCATCCATGACAAGGACAGTGAGAGTCTGTGATCTGAACTATTATATGAATGAAGTAAATGGAGTGAGAATTATCACTAAAGTAAACTGTGAGAAACTTCTGTGGAAGCGGTGACTAGAATGAAGTCCATAGAACAAAAAGGGCTACAGGGTAAATGTCTGTTCAATATTATAGGTAATGCCACAGTTTTCCAAATAGTTTAAAAATACCTGTATGCCAATGAATAGAGTTCCTGTTGTCCTGTATCTCATTCAGACTCGGCTTTTCCCAACGTTTAACATTTCTTATGAAAATTTATACTTACCTATTTGTAAAAAACTTTTTAAACTATGGGTTTTGCCATTAATGGATGTTTTACAAGTATCTTCCTTCAATAGATTGCTTTTCTATTCTCTATCTTTAAGATGTGCTCCATGAACAAAATTTTAATGCACTCAAGTACCTTAATATTTTTTTTAAGTTTCTGCTATGTGTTTCATTTTAATTAGCTTTCTTGAGGATAGTATTGTGGTGCAATAAATTAAGTCACCACTTGCAACACCAGCATCCCATAACTGAGTGCAAGTTCAAGTTCTGCTTCTGATTCTACATGACTTCTGATTCAGTGCCCTGCTAGTGCACCTGGGAGAGCAGTGGAGGATGGCCCTTGCACTTGGGATTCTGGCATTCAGGTGGGAGATCTGAAAGGAATTCCTGGCTTCTGGCTTTGGTCTGAACCAGCCCCTGATTTTTGAGGCCATTTGGGAGTGAACCAGGGAGTGAAAGATCTCTCTGTCTCATCTCTGTCTGTCTCTCACTCAGACTTCCAAAAAAAATATATAAATAAATCTTATAAAATCACGCACCCTTCCCTGCTTAATGTTCCAAAGAAAACCTCCAATGTCTTTCTAGAATTGCATTGATAATTCTTTTATAATGTGTCTGGAATTCATATAATGAAACTAGGGTTCCAATTGGAACATAAACAGTTGTTTAAAACTCTTATCCTTTCTCCACTGATTTTTTTAAGAAAGATTTTATTTAATAAATATAAATTTCATAGGTACAGCTTTTGGAATATAGCAGTTCTTCCCTACCCTCCCACCTCCTACTCCCTCTCCCATTCCATTCTTCATTAAGATTCATTTTTGTCTTTATATACAGAATATCAACTCTATACTAAGTAGAGATTTTAACAGTTTGCATACACACAGACACACACAGTATAAAGTACTGTTTGAAGACAAGTTTTACCATTAATTCTCATAATACACCTCATTAAGGACCTCTATGTGTCTCATAATACACCTCATTAAGGACCTCTATGTGGAGTAAGTGCACAGTGACTCCTGTTGTTGATTTAACAACACACACTCTTATTTATGATGTCAGTGACCAACTGAGACTCTTGTCATGAGCTGCCAGGGTTATGGAAGCCTTTTGAGTCCACAAACTAAGTCAGTATTTAGACAGGGCCGTAAGCAAAGCAGAAGTTCTTTCCTCCCTTAAGAGAAAAGTACATACTTCTTTGATGGCCCCTTCTTTCCACTGAGATCTCACTCACAGAGATCCTTTATGTAGATCATTTTTTGCCACTATGTCTTGGCTTTCCATGCTTTTACAACTTATCTAAAATGGTACCAAAAATAGAGACTATACTGAAATATAATGTGCTAAAACTCATATTTTCACAGCCTCTGGCTATGAAATAGCTGGGTAATAAAACAACTAATAAAAGCAACTGGTTAATAAAAAAAACTAATATTATTGCTTATATTATTGATTGAACAATCAGTGGTAGTTTATAACATTGTAAAAATATCAGTAGAAGCAAGAATTCGAATTATATACAGCTAGTGGTGTTTCTGGTAATTCAATGTCTCCTGTGGTATATTCATGAAGTGAAAAATCAATTGCATTACTCTCTATTTAAAATAATTTTATAGGTTTCTGTTGTTCTCTGGAGAAAAAATGGAAATTCTCATCCTAGCCTAAAGCATCCTGCATACCCTGTCCTTGCTTCTCTCTTCTATCAAATCCTACTGTCTACTGTTCCTAGTTCCATCAGGGACTTATACTGTATGTTTCTTATCTGTGAAAAATTTTCTTTGATTCTCCAATATCCAGTAGAATTCTTAGTGCATAGGAAATATTGCATTTAACTGTGTGATGAATTAAGATATAGAAGTCTAGTATATGTTTTGTTGTGGTTTAGATCTATATGAACTCTAGCAACAACGCTGTTTCCTCTAAGTTGCTCTGCTGCTCATTCAACCCCGCCAAGAAGCCTTTCCTTCTTGCTGTCAGGGATCTCTTTTATGTCATAATCCTTGGATCCTCTACTTTTTATCTAAGCTTGGTTCTTGTTGTATAAAGGAACTTTTATTTGGAATTCAGAATACCACATTTTCTCTCATCAAAGACTGGATTTCCACACTACTATTCTACTAAGAAGTTAGCAAATATATGTTTGCCCTTTAATTTGCATTTTAAAATATTTCAAATTATTAAGAAAAGCATAATGAAGATTTAAATTATCAACAATAGATAAAACAAATTTAATATATTTACCATTTTTACTTCCTATGAAAATATTATATACATACAAGCTATTTTTCTTGAAAACATGGATCTTAATATGACATTGCATGGAATTCATGACAAAGATCATAATATGAGGAGGAAAAAGGTATGCTATAATGTAACATATATAATTTGGTGAAAACTTTTATAAATATCTACATTCTAAATATTGTGGCATCCACACATTTTGTGTTTTGTGTGTATGTGTGTGCATTAAATTCCAAATGTGAGAGAAAACATAGATTTTGTCTTTCCGGCTTATTTCACTTCGTAAATCTAGTTGGAAACTCAAAGGTAAGCAATGAATTCTCCTTCAGAGATTTGTCTCCATCAGATGCTGAATACTGCTTGTCACTTTTCTGTTGGAGAAAGGCTTCAGTCTTACTTTTCCTTTTCTACATCATGCTGTATGACCATAAGCCTGTCAGCACTGTCTGATACACAGCAGGTGGAAGAGAGGCTCATTTTTTAAAAATTTTACCAAACACTGTGATTAAAGTCCAGTCTGAAAACAGATTCCCCCACTGGAAACATAAGTGCCATGCTAATTTTTAATTTAAACTCATTAAACATTTCCTTTATATGCAGCAGCACAAGGGTATTATCACTTAAGAAATCTGTGATCAATACTACATGATATATTTATACTCACATCAACATTTTGTAGCTGAAAAATTGCTGATGATTCTAAGGTCATCATGTTTTCCTTGCCACTAACGTCCAAATTGCTTTTCAACACTCCAGTGACATTTTGGTTTCCAAATGCTGAAGTGTTATTGTTTATTTGAATATTTCCTTTGAAGCTCATCAAAGTTTAGAAATTCATATTAGAAATTCTAAAGATCATGGAATATTATTATAAATTATTCAAGACAGGATTTTGGTATTCTACTTGAGGATCCAAGTTAATTTTTATTTCTCACAGATTCAATTCCTCAACTTTTTTATTATTACAATGATGTAAATATGTATTGGAAAATTTATTTGTAAGGACTTTCATATTTTTCCTGCATAAAAATATCTAAGATCTCATCTCTATGCCACGTTTATTTCTAAAAGATTTTTTTTTGTTTTGAAAGTCAAAGCATTCTAAAGGATGGTATATTAGCATCCATTTCTACCTCTGTACTACATGTGTGTTTTCCCTGTAAGGAGTCTCAACATATGAGTGATAGCTTGTAGGAAGGACCATCCATCTTGCTCTCTTCCCTGCATTAGTTTTTTTTTTTCTTTTTTGACAGGCAGAGTGGACAGTGAGAGAGAGAGACAGAGAGAAAGGTCTTCCTTTTGCCATTGGTTCACCCTCCAATGGCCGCCCCGGCCAGCGCGCTGCGGCCGGCGCACCGCGCTGATCCGATGGCAGGAGCCAGGTACTTCTCCTGGTCTCCCATGCATGGGGTGCAGGGCCCAAGCACTTGGGCCATCCTCCACTGCACTTCCTGGCCACAGCAGAGAGCTGGCCTGGAAGAGGGGCAATCGGGACAGAATCCGGCGCCCCGACCGGGACTAGAACCCGGTGTGCCGGCGCCGCAAGGCAGAGGATTAGCCTAGTGAGCCACGGCGCCGGCCCCTGCATTAGTTTTTTTAACAAGGATAATGTTACTTATTTAGAATGGTTGTTTCCAGAGAAGTTCAACTGAAAAATTGGAAAGTGAAAAACTGAAAATAAAATTGAATCTGAACACAGAATGCTGATATTAGAGGCTAGGAAGAGATGGGGTGATAAATAGAGCTTGGATTAAAAAAAATAGAAAAGCTGGGTGTAGTTCATTGTCACAAATAGACTAACATGATATGTTTATAGGGGAGATTGGGTGCAGGGTATATGGAAACTCTTTCTTTCTTTCTTTCTTTCTTTCTTTCTTTCTTTCTTTCTTTCCTCTCTTTCTCTCTCTTCCTCTCTGTAACTCTTACTTTCAAATAAATAAATATGTCTTTGAAAAGTTATGGCTATAAGGTGTTATATTATTAGCCAACATGAATTGTTTTTAAAAGAAGAGACAAATATCAAGAATGATCATGAGTTGTTGAGTGGCTTTGCATTACCTAGGACAAAATACATCATCTCATTCCACAACAAATAAAACAATCAATGTTATTTGTAATATGTATTAACCTAGAGAATATAGGCTGTTAATAATATTAAATTAATAAATTAATTTAAATATTAATTATATAATTAATATAATTTTATAACCATAATATAGCATTATAATTTTATAACTGATATTAATTAAAATTATATATTAATTGATATATGATATATTATATTATATTATTTATTATTATTTATTATATATTTATTATTTATGTTATGTATTATATATATTTATTATATATTATTTTTGTATATTATTATTTATTGTATATTTATTAATATGTTTATTATTATATAATTGATATATTATTTCTAAATATTAAATTTTAATATTAAATATTAATCCTCCAAAATGTTACATAAAGAATAGATGGCAAATCAATATAAAAGATAGCTTGAAATGAGAAATGAAAAGCTGATGAAAAAAAAGTTTAAAGTGAACAGCTTTGCTAATGGATACTTATGTCATGGGGAAAGCTAATTTCATTTGGATAAGAGGTGGAGATTCCCATAAAGTGTTTATGAGTGTGGAAATAGTGGGTCTTAAAGCATCAACTGAACTGCCTTCTTATTGTGTGTGGAACACCTATGAGTTAAGCATGGGGAAGAGGTACCTGGTTCCTGGGGCTGTAGAATCCTCCAGGATACTGGGGGTAATATAATTGCTCTATTTATTACTCTTAAGGCAAGACTGTGCACTGCCACTTTACGCAATTCTTTTTCTGCATTTCCTACAATATACAATTTTACCCTGTAGAACTGTTTCTTAAAAGAGTAAGAAGAACTGAGTACAGGATAGAGAATTAGCTTCTAGCCAGGCTTTTCTGATTCATTGAACACCATTCTCTAAAGAAACATGTGAATACCAAAGCTGAGTCCATTTGCACTTTTATTTCATGAACTTCATTCATGTCATTTATTTGAGTTTATTCTTTTCCAAAGTGAGAATGCTTTCTGAATTAGATCTGCTGATTGCAGGGAGTTGCTGTCAAAATACTATTAAAGTAGTATCTATGTGCTCCTTCAACAATAAAAAAAGCTATTTTTGCTTTTCAGTTTTATGAGATTAGAGTTTGGCAGTGCTTGTTACATTTAAATGAAATATGAAAAAGTGAATTTTGAATTCAAAACATAAGGAACTCTTGGAAAGAAATAGAAAAATAACCCCAGTATATTTGTGCTTCTACATTAAAAGAGTATGAATGTATTTAATGCAGTTCAGTGACTATCTAGAACTAAAATTCATCAGAATTTATAACTGAAACTAAAGATTTTTTGAAAACCTTACTGAGTCTGACATGTTTTCCTTTCACAAAATGCATTTTTATTTTTCATATTACTACTAAGAATTGTCATATGAAGACTGAAAATAGAGCTAATCGCTTTACTTCAAGGAATTCTATTTTATTATATTGATTTCTAAAATTCAATCAATAGAAAATACTACCATTATTATTTACTTGGCTTAAAAACAAATGATAAGCAAATGAGAACTTTTAAGTGTTGAAAAAATGTATTATACAGCAGTGAAAAAAAAAAAAGAAATCCAGTCATTTGCAACAAAATGGAGCAATCTGGAAAGCATCATGATGAGTGAAATAAGCCAGTTCCAAAGTACAAATATCATATGTTCTCCCTGATCGGTGACAACTAACTGTGCACCTAAAAGGAAACCTGTTGAAGTGAAATGGACACTACGAGAAGCAATGAATTGATCAGCCCTTGCCCTGACTGTTGAGGAACAACTTACTACTTTATCCCTTTTAGTATTTTCTGTTTTACTTAATACCATTGGTTGAACTCTTTAATTAATACACAATTATTCTTAGGTGTTTAAATTTAACTGCAAAGTGATCCCTGTTAAATATGAGTGGGAATAAGAGAGGGAGGAGATGTAGAGTTCATCACATTGGACTTACCCCTAATTGTAGAGTTAGAAATGTGCCAGGGGATTCCAATTCAATCCCATCAAGGTGGCATCTACCAATGCCATCTCACTAATAAAAGTGATCAGTTTCAGTTCATAATTGATCATAATGATAGAATTGAGTCTGAAATGGATCACATAAACAAGACTAGTGTCTGCTAATACTAACTGATAGAATTAAGAAGGAGAGAACAATCCAACATGGGAAGCCCTTAAGGCATTCAGATCTGGCTAAAAAGCCTATGAGAGCATTTCAGGCATGGGAAGCCAAGGCACTCTGGCCAAAAAAAAAAAAAAAAAAAAAAAAAAAAAATGACCTAAATGAAAGATCTCTGTGAGTGAGATCTCAGTGGAAAGAACAGGCCATCAAAGAAGGAGGTACCCTTCTCTGAAGGGAGGGGAGAACTTCCACTTTGACTATGACCTTCTCTAAATTAGATCAGAGTTGGCAAACTCAAGAGGCTTCCATAGCCTTGGCAGCTCATTTCAAGAGCCCTGGGTGATTACTGACGCCATAAATAAGAACGTCAATTGTTAAATCAACAACAGGAGTCACTGTGCACTTACTCCCCATGTAGGATCTCTGTCCTTATTGTGTTGTACTATGTGAAGTAACAGTATAAGTAGTACTCAAACAGTACTTTATACTTTGTGTTTCTGTGTGTGTGCAAACTGTTGAAATCTTTACTTAGTATATACTAAATTGATCTTCTGTATAGAAAGATAATTGAAAATGAATCTTGATGAAGAATTGGATGGGAGAGGGAGCGGGAGATGGGATGGTTGCGGGTGGGAGGGAGGTTATGGGGGTAAAGCTGCATAATCTAAAAGTTATTCTTTAGAAATTTATATTTATTAAATAAAAGTTAAAAATATTATAACAAATATAGCCATCTTTTCTAAGAATAATCATTTTTTTTTTCCAAGACCAGTTATTTTCAGCAGCAATGGATCATGTAAGTTTAGATCATCTGTATTCATCAGCTCATAATAAACTACCAAACTCAAACTAACTTTATAAATAAAGGTTTATTTTGGTTCACAATTTTGGAGGTTCTTTGCCCACGGTTGGGTGGGTCCCGTTTGTTTGCCTTTCTTATTGGCAGTGTCCTGGCCTGATGAAGAGCATCACATGGGAGGAAATGGAGCAGAGAGGTCTGCCTGTATTTGTGTTGTGTCTCTCTCTCCTCATGAAAACACAAGGCTTAAATCATTTCAAAGTTTCCACCTCTACACGCCATAGCTGAATTATGTTTGTACTCTCCTAAAACCATGAACATAAGACTTTGGAGACTAAATTCTGGAGTTATTTTGGGTAGATAAATCATAATTAAATATTATATATTTGTATATGGGATATAATTTGTATCATACAACTCATTATTTCCCAACAGTGTGGTATTATGAACTTGCTACTGACTATCCTTATGATCCTGGAAGCATAAAACAGAAGTTAGCATATTTTGGCTTCTTATATGTTATTGGGAACAAGTATGACAGATGCTGAATCTTCAAAAAACAGAGCCATCTAATAGCACTCAATTTGTGTCCAGAATTCTCTTTGCCCAAATGCAAACAATGAACAAATATAGTGGGCATACCATTCTTGATAGAAACATTCAGAAAAGCAAAAAAATATTTATCAACGAACTGGTGTTGATAACGAAAATATAACCATAAAAATGCTCCACATCCTTCAGAAGGTACAAACTGCCTTAGATGCAGGAAAGAACTCGAGCACATCTCATTTTAACAGAGCCACATGCGTTAATCAAGATTCCCTCAGAGACACATCTGGGATAGTATTTGGCCAAATGTCTGGGCAACTTGTGGCCCAGTCAACCTTATATTAAGCATTTGAACATGTCAGAAAAAAAAATCACTTTAGCAAACTACAGCGCCATTGTCAAGGGCAAATGTATTCAGATTTCCCATCAGCTCAATGGTAACTGCCATTTTGATATAATTTCTTTCATAGTGTTTACTTGTGAGAAGGATAGATCATGGTAGGATCCAAGGACATACAATATTTAAACATCATTCCTTTTCCAGAAGATTTTCTGATGCAACAAGTTCAGCTTAACTCTTGAATATGTGATCTTGTGTATAGCCATTCTACAAACCATTATGTCCTTAATCACAGCAATTACTACAGTTGCCACTGCTTCTCTGTATTCTTTCTTAGATAGTAGTCGGAATATTACTGATTGTCACGAAGGCTGTATTTTCATTTTGATATCCCCATGCCCAGAATATGATAATACTAATGTGCAGATATTTGATAAATTCAGAATATTGGAAACAACATAGAAAGTTAATAAAATCTACTTTTTATTTGTTTGAAATACTGAGCAACTGTGTGTATGTGTGTGTGTGAGAGAGAGAGAGCTGGTTCACTCTCCAATACTCTCCAAATGCTGCTGCTGTTAGGGTTGGGACAGGCCAAACTCAAGAGAGCCAGGAATTCCACGGTGGCCTCCACATAGGTAGCAGGGGTTCAAGTCTTCAGCAATCTACTGCTGCTTCCCAGTGCGCACATTAGTAGGAATCTGGATTGGAAACAGAAGTGGGCCTCAAACCCAGGAACTCCAATATGGGATATGGGTGTGCAAAGTGGTGACTTAACCTGCTGAGCCACAATGCCTGACCCTAAAATAAATTTAAATGATAGTGAAGGAGTTAAGCATATACAATTATTTTTCTAAGAAACATTGTTAGTAAAATAGAATATCATTGGTAGAAATTGGTAAGTTTCAAAAAGTAGGGCTTTATTATTATAACAGAAGTATACATTTTAAGAAACACAGGGAAGTAAGAACTAAATTACAAAAGCTCTTTCTAAGCTGAAATTTGTGGGATGTTTTTAGAATGTTTTGATATGTTCTCACAATTTATGGACCTAATTGAGTTTTGTGAACTCCTGTTGGCCTTTTAGTCTCCAAAGTTTCCCTTGATTACTGCCTCATTTTTGGACTAAGATGTACCTCCTGGTGATGAGTTATTTTTATAACATAAAATACTATTTTATAATGCAAAATACTAGACAGGTCAGGCTTGGGTCAGAAGAGTTGGTAATTGTAGAACCAAAGGCTGTGGAATAAAAAGAATGATTATTATCGTTAATCATTTTGAGGCATTAGGGAAATTTTACATGAAGTTTCTACCCTCAAATTCTTTTTTAAGTTAAATATTGACAAATTACAGTCAAATTAACTTATAGGGTAAAAGGCCCAAAATTACATTGTACTTAAAAACAATGTAGAATGATTAAATTAAACCAATGAACATATCCATTGCTTCAAATGTTTACTTTTGTGTGTGTCAAATATTTAAAATGTATTTTCAGTGAAATAAAAATGTACAGTCATCTATTATTAGCTATAGCCACCAAAGAGAGCAACAGACCTAAAAAAATCAAACTTATTTTTCTCAAATGATTGAAGAAGAGACACCCTTTCTGTTTCTAACCATCTAGTCAAATTATTAGCCAGTTTCCGAAAACCAGAACACATATTATTCTGACTGTCTCTTGTTCCAAAAAATCATCAAACAGTTGCAATGCTAAAATCTATGCCAATTCCATTACCCATCTGGGACAGCAACGAGTGAGGAAAGGATGCTGCAGCCATCAACTTTCAGGCAGTGATGGTCATGGTGTGCCGAAGTAGCTGCAAGTCATGGCTGTACAGTGTCTTCCTTAGTCAGCTTGTCATAGGATGTTACCCATGATGCCATAGGTAGGAGCTGGGACAGAGAAGATAATACAGCAGTAATTAAAAAAAAACTTCAGAATCTGAATTACTTGCTCAAATAACTTTCTTGTGCCCTCAAAATCTACTCAAACCTGATTTAATGTACACAACTTCTACCAAATTATGACGTTCTAAGATTTTTCAATGAAAAATATCTTTGAAGATCTTTGAGACTTTCTGGGATTTTTCCTCCCTCTGTCTAGAGTTATTACTGTCTCTTTTAATCATTTTATCATCAGGGAGGTAGATGAGTTTTATGTTCAGTAAAATGAAGAGATGCTGAAAGTTCATCCTACTAGATCATGACGGAGAGTTGGGGATGAAATAAGTCTGTGGTGGGATGGAGTGTTGTTCTTACAAATATTCACTGAGAGAAGTATTTGATGGATGAATACCTATATTCCACGTAACAAAGAATATGCTTATTAGCCAAATCTAAAACAACATTGCATTTGGAATCACTACAGACAAAAGTTAAGATAATCCCTTTTCTTTTCTTTTTTCTTTTTTCTTTTTTTTTGCGAGGCAGAGTTAGACAGCGAGAGAGAGAGACAGAGAGAAAGGTCTTCCTTCCATTGGTTCACCCCCCCAAATGGTCGCTATGGCCAGCGCCGTGCTTCTCCTGGTTTCCCATGCGGGTGCAGGGCCCAAGCACTTGGGCCATCCTCCACTGCCTTCCTGGGCCACAGCAGAGAGCTGGACTGGAAGAGGAGCAACCGGGACAGAATCTGGCACCCCAACTAGGACTAGAACCTTGGGTACCTGCGCCGCTGGTGGAGGATTAGCCAAATGAGCCACGGTGCCGGCCTAACTAATCCGTTTTCTTTTCCCCGGATTTTTGTGTTTCTCCTCAAGCCAAATAGGCAAATAATATGAGGAATAGGCAAGAGTCACTCACTTTGATGTTGACAATAACCTTTGTAATCTCTCCACAAACTCATGCTTTGCTTTTACCTGTATTTTTCTGATAGATACAAGCATTTTTCTTTTCTTTCTTCCACTGGCCTTTCCTAATGTGTTGAAGCAGGGGTCAAGGAAGTAATGTGTGTGTGTGTGTGTGTTTTTTTTTTTTTTCAGTTACTTTGTGTCTATTTTAAAAATGCATTCTAGATCTTGGAAAATAACCATGGGTAGGGTCAGGGCCCACAGTCTTCACTGTGGGATGGATGTGAAGCACATTTTCGTAACCCTGGTGGGTGTATAATACTGGTGTTAAATCTTTTAGAAATAATGAGTTAAGAAAAATGGATAATCCTAAAATCCTGATTATTTTCTTAATGCATAGTCATTCTAGTGAATAGCTGTGGATTTCTTTGGTAAAACCTGGGCATTTTTATATAGTCTAAATATTAACAGTATATCAGAATCCTTCCTCAAGTTGATCTAGCTCTTTTTCATAAATATATACAACACTAGGAATTTTGTGATTCAAATTAGACTTTTTTTAACCAGATCTAGAACTTTTCCACTTGACAGCTCATTACAACTTGAGTATCAATTACTTAAATCATAATTAACTAATGCTACAGATCTCTTATGCTCAAACTGCTTTCTCTCTGAGTCAGCTCTGCTGTGCATTACAGTGACTAGGGATTCCTGTACCTGGCAATCAATGTTACCACTTGAATTCTGACACTGCTGGATCTCCTGATCCCCACTGAAGGTAGGAAACCGAGTTTCTCAATCATATTCCTGAGTTACTGAGATGGGCCCTTACAATGTTTTTAATATTTAATATTTTAGTGTTCCCCACAACAAAATTGTGCCTTTTCAATATTTTATTTAATGTTGTATACATATATAGATAGATCATACATAATGACGACTAAAATTAACTTGATATCCTTGGGCCAGTGATTAAAAAGGAACAAGAATAATGCACTAACTTCCCATGCAGGACCTCTGTCCTCAAAGAGTTGTATTATGATAATTAACAGTAAAACTCGTTCTCAAAGATTTATTTTGCTTAGTGTATTAAGTGGAGGATATTCTTATGTCTCATAAGTTTTAGTTGTGTCCAAGTGTCCAACGCCATTGCTTGTTTTCTTAGGTGCTTCCTTAATTAGTGATAAAACTAGATTTCAAGCACTTACTTTCCTTTAATGTATGAAGTGGAGGATATTCTTATGTCTCATAAGTTATAGTTATGTCTAAGTGCTTGCAAAAGATGTATCATTCTTGATAGCTTCGTTAACATTGATTTTCTAAAAAATAAGTGAAACTAACTTCAAGATGTAATGATTTTTTAAACTTTTATTTGATAAATATAAATTTCCAAAGTATAACTTTTGGATTATAGCAGCTTTTTCCCCCCATAACTTCCTTCCCACCTGCAACCATCCCATCTCCCGCTCCCTCTCCCATCCAATTCTTTATCAAGATTCATTTTCAAGTATCTTTCTATACAGAAGATCAATTTAGTATATACTAAGTAAAGATTTCAACAGTTTGCACACACACAGAAACACAAAGTATAAAGTACTGTTTAAGTACTAGTTATACCATTAATTCACATAGTACAACATAATAAGGACGGAGATCCTACATGGGGAATAAGTGCAGTGACTCCTGTTGTTGATTTAACAATTGACGTTCTTATTTATGACGTCAGTAATCACCCAAGGCTCTTGAAATGAGCTGCCAAGGCTATGGAAGCTTCTTGAATTCGCCAACTCTGATCTAATTTAGAGAAGGTCATAGTCAAAGTGGAAGTTCTCCCCTCCCTTCAGAGAAAGGTACCTCCTTCTTTGATGGCCTATTCTTTCCACTGGGATCTCACTCACAGAGATTTTTCATTTAGGTCAATTTTTTTTTTTTTTTTTTTTTATTTTGCCACAATGCCTTGGCTTCCCATGCCTGAAATACTCTCATGGGCTTTTTAGCCAGATCCGAAGATGCAATGATTTTTAACAGCTCTTGTCTCATCTATTGAGGAATAGTTTTTTTTTTTTTTTTTTGTGCAAATTGTTGAACTCTTTACTTAGTATAGAATTGGTCTTCTGTGTATAAAGTTAACTTAAAGTGGATCTTAGTGGAGAATGAGACTGGCAATGGGAGAGGGAGGAGGGGGAGGGGTGGGAGTGTGGGTGGGAGGGCTGGTATGGTGGAAAGAATCATTATATTCCTAAAGTTGTACTTCAGAAATGCATGAAGTTTGTATTTCTTAAATAAAAGGTTTATTTGGGAAAAAATAAAATAAAAAGAAGACAAATTGGAGGAAATGCGAGAACTGTTAACTTTATTTCTTTTTAGTGTATGCAAATGTAAATGTGAACAATGGATATGATCTTTGTAGCAAGAGGGACAGAAAAACTTACAAGATCAACTACAAGAGATAAATTGACACTATAGTTATGGAAACATAAGTTACCATTTTTTCTTTTTTAACTAAATATGCATTTTTGACTCTAACAGGGAGACTGGGTCCTATGTGTTGTATCTACAGGAAGGACTTGTCAAAGAAAATGACTCTTGCTCAGAATTATTTGAGAACTAACTATATTGGGCCATGATGTCCCAGAGAAGAGGAGCGATTTCCAACAATTATCTCCTGGGATCAGCTCTATCATGTTGCTGTTGTATTAATAGACAGTTCTCTGCCTGTTCTCACTTAACCAACTCTCCCACAATTTCAGAAATTATTCTCAGAGGCTCTCATGAAAACAGCAGCATTTCATGGACTGATGAAGAGGTAGTGTGTGTGATGAGCTTCTCTGTCTTTATAAAGGCTCGACGCTAGCATATTGCCATTTGCTTCAAAGTTACCTGTTCATGGGGCCAGCACTGTGATGCAGCGTGTTAAAGCCCTGGCCTGAAGGGCCAGCATCCCATATAGGTGCTGGTTTGAGTCGTGGCTGCTCCTCTTCTGATCCAGCTCTCTGATATGGTCTGGGAAAGCAGTAAATGATGCCCCAAGTTCTTGGGCCCCTGCACCCGCATGGGAGACCTGGAAGACACTCCTGGCTCCTGGCTTCGGATCAGTGAAGCTCTGGCAGTAGCGTCCATCTGGCCAGTGAACCCGTGGATTGGAAAACCTCTCTCTCTGCCCCTACCTTCTCTGTAACTCTTTCAAATAAATAAAATAAATCTTAAAAAAAAGTTACCTGTTCATTAAAAATCTTCCCCCTATTATTGGCCCCAACAACATGTAGCATGTTGAATCAATTATTTACTTGGTATAGAAAACCCTCCTCCTTTCAGTGTATTGCTTTTGTTTTTATCACCAATATAAAGACAGGTAAAGTGAAAAAGTGAAAAGAAATTCCTGCAATGGGTTTGATTTCAATTTATCTCAGGGGACAGTATATATGCTATAATTTTTTCTTTCATAATCTGTATGAATGACTGTTTCCTTATTTTAAAAAACCTATTTATTTTAAAGGCAGTGTGACAGAGAAACAGAGAGAGAGAGAGAGAGAGAGAGAGAGAGATTAAGAGACAACGGGAGAGATATTTTCCATTGTTTAGCTCATTTTCCAAATATCACGATAACCAGGGCTGGGCCAGGCTGAGCCAGGTACCAAAAAACTCCATCTAGATCTCCCACATGGGTGACTCTGGTCCAAATACTTGGGCCACTTACGGCACGCGAATCTGGCTGAAAAGCCCATGAGAGTATTACAGGCATGAGCCAAAACACTCTGGCAAAAAAAAAAAAAAAAAAAAAACAAAAAAAAAAACAAAAAAAAAAAAAAAAAACCAAAAAAAAACCAACCACCTAAATGAAAGATCTCCGTGAGTGAGATCCCAATGGAAAGAACAGGTCATCAAAGAAGGAGGTACCTTTCTCTGAAGGGAGGAGAGAACTTCCACTTTGACTATGACCTTGTCTAAATAAGATTGAAGTCGGCGAACTCAAAAGGCTTCCATAGCCTTGGCAACTCATGACAAGAGCCTAGGGTGATTACTGATGCCATAAACAAGAGTGTCAATTTATTAAGTCAACAACAGGAGTCACTGTGCACTTATTCCTCATGTAGGATCTCTGTCCTTAATGTGCTGTACATTGTGATTTAATGCTATAACTAGTACTCAAACAGTATTTTTCACTTTGTGTTTCTTGTGGGTGCAAACTGTTGAAATCTTTACTTAATATATGCTAAACTGATCTTCTGTATATAAAGAGAAATGAAAATGAATCTTGATGTGAATGGAAGGTGGGAGGGAGAGGGAAAGGGGAGGGTTGCGGGTGGGAGGGAAGTTATGGGGGGGAAGCCATTGTAATCCATAAGCTGTACTTTGGAAATTTATATTCATTAAATAAAAGTTAAAAAAAACAAATACTTGGGCCATTGTTTACTATTTTCCCAGCCTCATTAGCAAGGATCTGGATGAAACCAAAACACTGGAAACTCAAACCAGCACTTTGACTTAGAATTGCCTGCACCGGAAGCAGTGGCTTAACCACCTGTACCACAACATGTACTGCTATGTCTTTTGTTTTCTTTAAGTTTTTTAATTTTGATTTTAATTAGTTTTTAGCAGATTCAATGTGCTTTATAGATAAATTTCTAAGAACATGATTGATTATATTCCCTTCTTTCTTCCCTCCCTCCTCCTTTCTCCCTCCCACTGTCCTTACTTTTCTCTTTCTTCATTTTTTTTTCAGCTTTTGGGATAACATATTTTCAATTCACATTACAGTAAAAAGGCTTAATACTTCACCAAATAGAAGTTTAGCAAGTAATAAGCAAAAAGATCCTAGTTTAGTAGTAATATACTGTGTCTTTTATCAAAAATTCCTCCCAATAGCAAGGAAAGTGTTTTCAATCTATGGTGGCTCTGAGTTCACTGAGATTATTTTATTTACTGGGGAATTTGGGGAACTCTGTTGCTTCATAGCCAGCTAAGTGAAATCATTATGGTAGTTCAGTAATTTATCCCAGTTGTTCTGCCCTTTATGAAAGGACTGAGTTTTCATTTGTCTGCTTAGCCTTGAGTTCCATCATTTCAGTCTCACAAGACTGGTGTCTTTCTTCACTCAGTTTGTTCTGGAAATGTACTTCCTCTGAACAAAGAAACAAACAATTGAAACTCCTATTTCTGTTAAAATGCTTCTATTCTTAAAGGTCAGTTCAACCCTGCGTTCCTTCTGGGTTTTCCCCAAATCCCCTGACTTTTTCTCTCATATGACCCTTTACCACATCGTAATGCTTTAAAAAAAACTTCATCTGTAATGACATTTGACAACCAGGAAAAGGACATCCTAAGGCTTGAAAAAACAACTAATATATAAACCAAATTCAGTTTGCAATTCTTCCTTTCACAGTTGTAATAATTGAAGAAATCAGAAAGTTTCTTTCTTTAGCTTCCACATAGTATCATAGTATAATGGAAGATTCATCTATATTCATAATTGATTTACCTTGTAGCATTTTAATCTAAAACTTGCAAATGTTTATTTCCTGGTAAAAATCCAGGGGGAACTTTCGAAGATATCTCTACTTTTTCTTCACTCCCATTACAGAACTAGAAGTTGATCCCGGGGACATTTTCTTTATAAAAGATGTTTGAAGTGAATCTCTTCTGTGGGCTAGAAGGTTGGTTATGATTTACTCACTGCTGAGTGATTCATATACTCATACTAGCTTCAGAGAGATCCCAGTGTGGACATATGTTAAGAGAGTGAAAAATTGTTGAGTATTCATATTCATAAATTGTTAAATGTATAATTGATGAAGACTAATGATATTCTGTGATTACTTATGCCCTTTGGTGAATTAAATGTATTTTTAAAGAAGAATCTTATACTGATTAACATTTTCTCCAATGAAATAGCTCCTAGATAAATGCCTTACACAAAACTGGTTTTACATACATGTGCACACACACACATAAACATACACATGTATGATGGACTAGTCATGATGCAATTGTTGAGAAGATGTTCTAGAGTAGGGGTTATAGTTAAGAACTAGAACTCTGAAGTCAGTTTTACATGACAAAATTTTTGTTCTGCTATGTATTACTTTTATAACTTTGAAAATTATTTATTCTGAAAAAATTAATTCAATAACAGCAGATACTTTTTGAAATTCTCAAAAAGATTAAATTATGCAATTGTTTAATTTGATCCTCCAACTAATAAGCATTCTGAGGAGATTACTTGTTATGATCAATTCAAATTATGATCTTTTCTTATTTTTCCATAAAGGTGTCCACAGGAAGATACACCAGAGAAGTATTCAACAGATTGAGAACTAGTAAAAATAGCAAGTATTTTTTAATGAGGAAAAATCTATCTGAAGTGGTACAAACATAAAAGTCATTTCTGTAATCCTAGTAACCTTAAATGAACACAGTGTTATCAGATTTTTGAGAATTATAAAAATGTTAACACAGAAACTTTTTGCATAGGAAAACTTTTATATGAGCTGACTATTAAGCAGAATCTTTTCAACATAAAAGATGACCTTATTTTGGGTGGACATTTGGTGCAGGTGTTAATACTTTGCTTGGAGTGCCTGCAACCTGTATCACAGTCTGGTTCAAGTTATTGCTCCTACGCTTCTGCTGAAGCTTCAGCTTCCTGCTAAAGTGCACCATCAGGAACAGCAGGTGATGTCTCAAGTAGCTGTGCCTCTGACACCCACATGGGAGATCCAGCTTGAATACTGGGCTTCTGACCTAGCCCAGGTTGTTGTAGCCATTTTGGAGAATGAGCCAGTGGATGGAAGATTTTCAAAACTCATAAGGGCTTAAAAAAACCTTAGACCTTTGGAATACATAAAACCAATTTTTGCAATATTATTTTTTAAAAGAACATCCTTTCCCAATTTTGTATTATAGACACACTTACAAAAATTAATTAACTCAAGACCCTCTATTCTGTCCCTTTATGTTATGTGTCCTTTTTCATCCCAATACCATACTGTTTTAATTACTATTGATTTGTAATATAATTGAAATACAAGAAACGTAATGTCTCCAGCTTTATTCTTGATCAAGATTGCTTTGGTTATTCAGAGTACTTGCAGATTTCATATGGGGTTCAGAACTGTTTTTTCTATTTCTGTGAAAAATTATATTGGAATTTTATATAAAGATTATACTGAATTGTGTTGCTTTGAGTAATATAAACATTTTAACAGTATTAGTTCTTACAATCCATAAATGCAAGGCTTCTATTGCTGATTTGTATCTTCTTCAATTTCTTTCACCAGTGTTTTATTGTATTTAGTGTGCAAATCTCTTATCCTCTTGGTTATATTTATTTCTAAGTATTTTATTTTTGTTGGTATTTTGAATGGGATTGTTTTGCCAATTTGTTTTTCAGATGGTTCTCTGTGAGTTTATATACACACAATTGATTTTTGCATATTGATTTTATAGTCTGCATTTGCTTTTAATTTGTTTATTGTTTGTAACAGGTTTTTTTTTTAGTCTTTACGATCTTCTATATGCTAGATTATGTTGCCTACTTCTGTTGGGACTTGGATTCTTAAATTTCTTTTACTTGCTTTTTAAATTTCTTTTAATTGCTGTGGCTAAAACTTCCAGTATTATGTTGAACAGAAGTTACAAGAGTGGACAACCTTACCTTTTTCTGCTATTAGAGGAAAAGGTTCTAGCATTAAACATTGAGTATGATGTTAACTGAGCTTGTTGTATATGGAATTCTCTAATTCTCTACCCAATTTTGAGAGAATTTACAATGAAGGGATATTGAATTTTGTCAGATAGCTCCATTGTGTCTACTGAATGAATTATATGATCTGTATCCTTCGTTTTGTCTATCACACTTATTAATTTGTATTGGTTGAACTATCTGTGGACCCCAAGGATAAATCATATCTGATCATGGTGTGTGGTCCTTTAAATGTTCTGTGAAGTTCAATTTGCTATTATTGTCTTCAGGATTTTTACATATGTACTCATCAGAGATACTGCTAGCCTATGATTTTTTAAAGGATTATTTTATTTTATTTGAAAGACAGAGGAGTTACAGAGAGAAGTAGTGCCAGAAAGAGAGAGAAGTCTTCCATTCCGCTGGTTCACTCCCCAAATGATTGCATCAGCCAGAGCTGAGCTGATCCGAAGCCAGGAGCCAGGAGCTTCTTCCAGGTCTCTCATGCGGGTGCAGGGGCCCAAGCACTTGGGCCATCCTCAGCTGATTTCCCAGGCCACAGCAGAGAGCTGGATTGGAAGAGGAGCAGCCAGGACTTGAACTGGCGCTCATATGGGGTGCCGGCACTGCAGGCTGGGGTTTAACCTGCTTGCCACAGTGCCAGTCCCACCTATGGTTTACTTCTCTTGTAATCTCCTTGCTTGGCTTGTTATTGGAATAGTAGTAGTATTGTGAAAATTTTGAAATTATGTCTACTCTTCAATGCATTGAATGATTTCAGAGGATTGAAGTTTATACTTTGACAGCCTTCAAAAGTGAAGGTAGGTGGTCTTGCAGTTTTCATTGTTGAGAAATTGACTTTCTTTAAACATCATTGGCTTGTTCAGACTTCTTGTTTCTTCTTAACTCAGTCCTGATTCCTTTTATGTTTCTAGGTAGTTTTCTGTTTCCTCTAGGTAATACCAGCTTGCTGGCATATTGTTGTTTACAGCAGCCTCCAAGGACAGACATGTTTCTTCTACCATACATAAGGATCAATTCAAAGTGAATTAAATACTTAAACATAAGACTTGTAACTATAAAATTTATAGAAGGAAACATAAGAAAAAAATATTTGACAGTGGTACCAGCAATTATTTCTTGGATATTATACTGAAAATACAGGAAACAAAGCAAGCAAAAACAATATGGATTATAGCAAGTATAAAAGCTTATACACAGCAAAGACAGCAATCAACAAAATGAAAAAACAATTTGCCAGCTGAAAAAAAGTTTCAAATAATATATTTAATAAGATATTAGCAAAATATATCAGCAGTATCAACAATATAATGGCAAAAAATCTTCAAATCCAACACAATAAAAAATGAACTTAGAATCTTAAAAAAATCATTTCCTAATAGAAAACATTCAAATTGGCAGCAGACACATGAAAAGATGTTCAACATCACCAATTTTCAGGGAACTATAAAGGAAAACCACAGTGAATACCACCTCAGCCCTGTTGGGATGGTTAATATTTGGGAAAAAAACTTGACCTGTTGTCCAAAGGTGGCAGCTATCACCATTCTAATCCATGAAGCTACAAAACTGACTCTGGGACAAAATCTAATAGTTTATAGCATTCCTTCCCAGTAACACGACAGAGTTTCCAGTACTAAAAGGAAACATCTGGTTAACAATCACCTTTTAAAATACCAGGCATTAGTACTGGAGGGACCAGCATTCAGCTCCAGTGTTGCTCCTCTCTCAATGCAGTGCTTTTCTTCCAGAGGAGATAGAGAGTCCTGAACATGACTGAACTGGAGTTCTACAGTCCTATGCAGCCACAGAGGACCTCAAGGAAACCTCTTTAGAAGATTGGGCTGGGATGGAAGTTCCTTTGTTGAACACTGGATGAGTCTGTATGCCATAGTTACCCTAAATGAGACCATTCAGAATTTTCATCTTCCTCCTGTCATGAGTGCTCAATTGGCAGAGCTGATAGTTCTGACAGGAGCCCTTGAGCTGATCGAGGATAAAAGGGTAAATATTTACAATGGTTGCAATTATGCCTACATATTTCTCCGCATTCATGAAACTGGAAAGAAAGTATTTCCTCATTGTAAATGAGTCCCCTATTAAATACCATCAGAAAATAGATCTATTGCTATCTTCAGTGTTCTTCTCCCAGGAAGTGGCAATCATATACTGTAAGGGACACTGAAATGGGACCAATGAAATAGCTGAGGTGAACCTATAGGTAGATTTGGTGGTCAGATCATCAGCCAAGGAGGCTCCCTTCCTTGAGCCTTTCAAGGATGCTTTGATTTGGAATAAGGGATCAGGCCACAATACTCCTCCAAAGAGACCCAAGGGCACTTTCTAGAGGTTGTGGTCTTCAGCCCAGTACATGGATTCAGTCTGAAGAAGGAAGGGTCCTTCTTCCTCCTACCAGTGGAAGACATTTAACACTCTCCATAAAACTTTCCACCTGGAGGGAATAAGATTTTCATCTGGTCCTGATGCTATTTACAGAAAAGGACCTCTTTAAGGACTATTAAATAGGTCTTGAGGGCCTATGAACTTTGTTTTTAGAGCAACCCCTTAAATCAAAAGCTTTCTCTTCCTAGCATAAAAAGAAAAGGAAATTATCCAGGGGATGGCTGGCCACTATTTTTTAAAAAATATTTATTTATTTGAAAGGTAGAGCTTACAGAAATAGAGATGGAGAGACACAGAGAGATATCCTCCATGGGTTGATCCACTCCCCAAATGGCCACAATGACTAGAGCTGGGGTGATCCAAGGCCACAAGCTTGGAGCTTCTTCTGGGTCTCCCATGTGGGTCTCAGAGGCTCAAGGACTTCGATAATGTTTTGCTGCTTCCCCAGGTGCATTAGCAGGGAGCTGGATCTAAAATGAAGCAGCCACGGTCAAAGCAGCTCCCATATGGGATGACAATACTGCAGGCATTGGCTTTCTGGCTGCATCACAACACTGGACCTGGCAACTGGATTTTAAAACATGAAATATGCGGTATCTCTTTGTATGGGTAGACATTTTTACAAGGGTGGAAGCCTTCCTCCTCGGTAGTTTTCTACTGACAGAAGTAGTAAAGATGATATCTGAAATATTCCTCCAATTTGGATTTTCTAAGAGCCTGTAAAATGACAACGGATATTCCTAAAAGGTGACTGTCATTCAGGGAGTCTCCAAGGCACTAGGCACACAATATTATCTTCACTGTTCCTGGAGGCTCCAATCATCAGGGAAGGTAGAAACAACCAACTGTTACAGCTTATATGAACCCTGGGAATTTGCTCTATTCATGACAAAGTATGAGGCAGATGAACAAAACTGAGAAGGCAATTTAGCAAATGAGTTTTATTGAACAGAGCAGAGGGAAAGCTCCCGGGAAAGCAGCCAGGAGGGGCTTCTTCAGCAGCAAAAGCTATTGAAGGCAAGTCATCTGGGGCTTTTATACCTGTTGGAAAGTCTGTACAAGGTCCTTTTAAGAAAACTGTTTGTAGTGTGCGTGAGCTCATTCTGCCTTCTTATCTCCCATTCCTCCCATTCAGTTTTGACTTTACAGGACACAAAAAAGGTCCATCTTGGGGCCAGTTTGGGGAAGCTTATTTTCTTCACCATACTCAGTGACACTGGACACAGACAACTCCAGCCACCTGGCATGCTGAATGGCCTTGGTGACCGAGCCTGCTTTTCTCCTGACAAATCAATGAAATTTTTATGTCTCTTTTATTAGCAGTTACTTTGTAGCTTAGGCAGGCTTTCCAGCTCAGTTAAGAATATGTTCCAAAGTACTGGAGAGGCTCCTTTGTTCTGTCTACCTTTTTACCATTCTCACTCTGTTTTCATAATGAGATCCTCAAGAGACACCTTTGCAATCTATCTCCAGAAATTCACCTTCCCTGAATCTCTCTTCTACCAGTAAACATAGTGCATATCACAAATACTCCTTCAAAGTCAAGTTTGAGCCTTTTGAAATGTTTATGGTCATCCTTTCCTTATTAATGATCTCTTAATGGAAGATGGGACCTCATACATGATCAAATCCATCACAGCACTTGCCGAATTCCCAATAGCTCATTAACAATCTCCCAGAGACAAAACCCCAAACCCAGGATATCAGAAAACCCTAAGTGTACTCCAGAAGATACAGTGTTAGTCAAAGCACTTCCAAATCACCCTCCCCCTTAAGAGGAGGGTATTGGAGGGATCCTATGCTGTGATTCTTTTTACTCCCACCATGATAAGAGTGTCCAGATTACACTATGAGAAACCGTGACTTGATCAGCCCTTGTCCTTTCTGTTGATGAACAACTTAATACTTTATCCCTTTTAGTATTTTTTGTCCTACTTAATACTATTGGTTGAACTCTGTAATTAACACACACTTATCTTTAGGTGTTTAAATTTAACTGAAAAGTGATCTCTGTTAAATATAAGAGTGGGAATAAGAGAGGGAGAAGATGTACAATTTGGGACATGCTCAATCGGACTTGCCCCAAACAGTAGAGTTAGGAACATTACAGGGGATTCCAATTCAATCCCATCAAGGTGGCATCTACCAATGCCATCTCACTAATAAAAGTGATCAGTTTCAGTTCATAATTGATCATAATGATAGATCTAAGAGTCAAAGAGATCACATAAACAAGACTAGTGTCTGCTAATACTATCTGATAGAATTAAGAAGGAGAGAATGATCCAACATGGGAAGCGGGATACACAGCAGACTCATAGAATGGCAGATGTCCTAAACAGCACTCTGGCCTCAGAATTAGCCTTTAAGGCATTCGGATCTGGCTGAAGAGCCCATAAGAGTATTTTAGGCATGGAAAGCCAAGACACTCTGACAAAAAAAAAAAAAAAAAAAACCCTAAATGAAAGCTCTCTGCAAGTGAGATCCCAGTGGAAAGAATGGGCCATCCAAGAAGGAGGTACGTTTCTCTGAAGGGAGGAGAGAACTTCCACTTTGACGATGACCTCGTTTAAATAAGATCGGAGTCGGTGAACTCAAAAGGCTTCCATAGCATTGGCAACTCATGACAAGAGCCTCAAGTGATTACTGACACCATAAACAAGAGTGTCAATTTCTTAAGTTAACAACAGGAGTCACTGTGCATTTACTCCTCATGTAGGATCTGCGTCCTTAATGTGTTGTTCAATGTGGATTAATGCTATAACTAGTATTCAAACAGTATTTTACACTTTGTATTTCTGTGTGTGTGCAAATTGTTGAAAGCTTTACTTAGTATATACTAAATTGATCTTCTGCATATAAAGATAACTGAAAATGAATCTTGATGCAAATGGAATGGGAGAGGGAATGGGAGATGGGAGGGTTGCGGGTGGGAAGGAAGTTATGGGGGGAAAAAGCTGCTATAATCCAAAAGTTATTCTTTGGAAATTTATATTTATTAAATAAAAATAAAAAAAAAGAATTAGAAGAACTCTTCAGAAAGTTCAGGGAAAATATGTATTTTGAAAAAAGGCATAGGCTTCAATTTTTTTAAGTAAAATAAACATCTTTTAATTACAAAAAAAAAAAGATTGTCCTGATTAGATTTCTAGACACCCCATTCTTAAGTGAAAACCTGGATTTCTGAATCAATTTCAGATTCTGTGTCAGAGTATGATTTTCACACCTCCAAGGGAGATGAATACTCCTACCAAGCCACTGAAGGACTCCAACTCCTTCTTTACTAAGTCCATGGGCCTCTTTTAGGTATACTTCTCTCCAGCCATCATCCCTCAATCTCATCTTCAAGTTTCAGTTATGTTAGGAATAAACTTGTTACGTTCATAGCAGTTGTTTTCATCTTACTGTTCACTTGCTTACCTTGACTAACAGTTTGGTTTTAACCCTGTTGACTGTGTGCAACACAGTGAAGGCTTACAAACAACCCCTTTATTTTGGGGGGTGTACCCATGACAAGCTCCTATTGGGAAGGTCCAGAGTGGGATCTTCCACTCATGAAGGCCTCTTTTGGTTTGTCAGAATCCTCACCTTAGAATGATCCATCTTAAATCTCACTCTTATGGTTCAACATGGAAGGAAGGCCATGAAAAGAGCCATCAAGTCTCAACAAACCTCTATTAATTCATCAGACTCTATGGTCTTGCAAATTCATCAGACATTAGACATCTTCATGACCCAATAATGTGGAACATGTGCATTACTCAATGAAGCATGTTGATTTTGGCTTAATATCTCCAACAGTTGGTAGAAAATCTCTGTGTTCTAAAAGATAATACCAAGCTCATAGATAGATAAGCTTAAAAAAAAGGAACACTTAAGTTCCAACTGGCAATGTTCTATTTTGTCATCTGTTGGACTCTTTAACAAATATACATGGATTTTTCTCTTCCTAATTCCTGTTGTCATTTTTTGAGACTGCTTATGTTTGGATTCTGTATACCCAACTATTTTTGTAAAGTTTGTCTGATTGCTTTTTTCAAATTTGCCCCTCTTCAGCTCAAAGTAGCCAAAGAATTCATTATCCCTCTTCCTAATGGCAATTAGTATTACCTCTTCAGAGGAGAGACTGATAGAGATCTCACCATCCTGTAGTGATGAATCTTGAAGGACTTGAGAAAATCCAAGCAACTGACTTCTGTGATGAATGTTGATGTCATGTGCGGGTCCTTTTGATCAAGGTTTTTCTGTGCTGTTGTAACCGATTTAGGTAATGGGCGTTTTGTGAGTAGTGGAGGAAATGTTTCATGTGTTTTCTAGTGTGTTTATTGGGTCTCATTGGAGACTTAACTTATACCCAATGAGCCAGTCAAGACAGGTCACTTCTCAATGTCTCTTTCAGTCCAGTTATGAGAACTTCCCATATGACAGCCTATGAAATCCCTTACACAATCAGGCCGCAATGATTCCCTCCTTTAAGGATCCATCTCAGCACTGCTGAAGGTTGTTTTCTTTTGCTTTCTATGTGTGATTAATAAACTTCCTTCACTTGCTCACTGTTCCTTTTCCATGATTCTCATTCTTCATGGACATGAGACAAAGAGGCTGGTGGAGAAAAAGAATTGTAATCAAAAAGAGCTACAACATTTCAAAAATTCAGTGGAAAGAAGAGTTTGTACTATTTGTGTGGATAAGACACAAACTCAGAACCGCTGAGTCTTCCAACATCACTTTGGAAATGTTGATGGCATTGCTGATAACGAAGATTTCATTAATATCTACTTATTTCAAAACTAATATAGTTTTATATATCAAAGATACAGCTTTTTACACTTGAATCATTCCTCACTAAAGTTGTTTTTAAAGAACTTTAACATAAAAATTTGGAAAAATGTCTGCATTTGGAAATATTCAGTCTTAACCACAAAAAGGCTAAAATTATATCAGGAAGCTTTTAGTTATTTATTTTGTTGAAGTTTATATGTGTAAGCTTATATATGCACCAACTGTGCAATCAAATATCCACCCATCAAGGAGAATTGGGATAGTTTTAAGGGCCAAAGAACAGCCCTAGAAATTGCGAGATTATTCAGCATTATGTGAGATGGTCCAATAGCAATGATCAAAGAAGTGGCAAAGGAAGCAGAAATGGAAAGATACCATTGCTAAAAAGGGTGCAGGAGCCAAGGAATTTAGATGGTCTATAGAAGCTGCAAAATAATAATAATTTTTTCTCAAATTCACCAGTTTTTCCAAAGCCTTGATTTTTTCCCCCCAGGGAACCCCATTTGGACTTTTGACCTCCAGAACCACAATTTAATTGTTAAAATTATTTGAGATTCAGAGAGGGAGAGAGAGAGAGAGAGAGAGAGAGAGAGAGATTCACACACAGGGAGTGCTCCCTTCCACTGGTTCACATTTTCTTTTCTTTTAAGAGTCTTTATTTGAAAGGCAGAGTTACAGAGAGAGAGGAAGAGATACAGAAAGAGAGAGAGAGAGATCCTTCATCTGCTGATTCACTCCCCAAATGGCTGCAACTGCTGTGGCTGGGCAAGGCCAAAGCCAGGAGC